>NW_015386946.1:206132-212209 GCF_001527695.2 Protobothrops mucrosquamatus
GGAGAGGGCTCGCAACCTGGGCGTCCTCCTGGATGCTTGGCTGTCTTTAGACGATCATGTGACGGCCGTGGCCAGGGGGGCTTTTCATCAGGCTCGCCTGATACGCCAGTTGTGCCCCTTTCTGGATCGGGACGCCCTACGCACAGTCACTCAAGCCCTCGTTGTTTCCCGCCTGGACTATTGCAATGCTCTCTACATGGGGCTCCCCTTGAGGTGCACCCGGAGGCTCCAGCTAGTTCAGAATGTGGCTGCGTGGGGGATTTTGGGGGCCTCTAGATGCTCCCATGTAACACCTCTCCTGCGCGAGCTGCACTGGCTGCCGGTGGCCTTCCGGGTGTGCTTCAAGGTGTTAGTAACAACTTTTAAAGCGCTCCATGGCAATGGACCTAGGTATTTGCAAGACCGCCTCCTATCAAACACCTCCCTTCGGCCAGTCCGCTCCCACAGAGAGGGCCTCCTTAGAGTGCCGTCGGCCAGACAATGCCGGCTGGTGACCCCCAGGGGGAGAGCCGCCTTTGTGGCAGCTCCTGCCCTCTGGAATGACCTATCCCCCGACCTACGTACAGTTGCGGACCTGCGCCTTTTTCGCCGAGCCCTGAAGGCCCATCTATTCCGTGTGGCCGGCCTGGCGTAGATTGATTATGTTTCAGTGGGGGGTTTTTTACAGGTGTGTTTTTAGAACAGGCCCGTTATTTAATTCGATTTTAAAACAAACTATTTATTACCGTGGTTTTTAGTATTGCCTGTTCACCGCCCTGAGTCCCGCAAGGGAGCTAGGGCGGTATATAAATTTAATAAATAAATAAATAAATAAATGGACTGCCCCTGTGACTAGGACAGACGGGGAGGAAGCTAACCACCAGATTACAAAAACACAAGTGAGTGGTCAGATGAGGAAACCTGGACTCATTGGTAGCCTCCCATTGCAATGAACAAGGACACACATTTAATTTTGCAGCTACTAAGATTTTTGGACGAGCAGGCACAAAAACAGCCAGGGAAGTGATTGAAGACTGGGAAACAGGCCCCTCATCAATCAACAGGACTGCTGATTTACCACCACCCTATTAAGTACTTAGAAGGTGAGGGCAGGGCAATAGAAGCAAACAACAGCTAATGATTTAAAAGTCAGCCATCAACAAACTCCAATCTACATCTAAAAAGCCACATACAACAGGCACTATAAATACCATATACAGAACAGCACACACTCTGCTAGAGGGAAGTTTCCTGAAGATGGGCTTCAGCATGAAAGCTTGGAAGACCAAAGCTCTGGCTGAGAAAACTGACCCAAATTGTATCCTGCATTTAAACTTTTATTTTATTTATTGTGACAACCCAGTTATTATATAAGTTTAATATTGTAGGAGATGCATTGACTATTTATTTCCAGGCACAATTCAAGGCATTTTGTCATCACCTTTAAGGCTACACATGGTAGAATGTGTTCACCCAAAGCATATCTTTGGAGAGTATTTAGTAAGAGTCCCTGCTCTGTCTAAGATATGAAGTTAGATCTGAATGCAAGTTTTTTCTTCAGGTGGTATTGCCTTCTCACCAGAAATAAAAACAGTTCCATGTATTCCAGAATATTTTTTTTAAATCTGCTTTTGGGAACTGAGGTGAAAATGAAAAATATATCTGAACAAAGATATATCTGGCTGCCTGATATTATGTTATTTGTTTACTTGTTTCAATCAATATACAGTATATGGTGATATATATTCTAACAGTAATTCTGGGTAGATACATAGAATGAAAACTCACTAAAAATAATCAATAACAACAGTAATAAATATATAGTGTCAGCAAAGGCCAACTATCACTATAAATAAATATTCATCTCTACCAATCCCATTAACTTGCCAATTACCACACCGGGGAGAACATGGGCGCAGGCATGTTTTTAAGGATCTATGAAATATTATCTGAATTTCAGGGCTAATGGTGTTCCAGAGGACAAGGTCTGCTTTCTATGTCCCACCAGATAATATTCCCTGATAGAAACAACTGAGGTCATGCCCCTGCTGTTGGACCCAAGGAGAAGCAATCAGAGAGAGAGAGAGAGAGAGAGAGAGAGAGAGAGAGAGAGAGAGAGAGAGAGAGAGAGAGAAGGATGAGTGATGATGGTGGTGGTGGTGGCAAAGATGTTAATATTTATTGTAATTATTGCTGTTTGATGAATTTTGATTTACTCAATGTATTCCATATTATGTTGCAAGTTCTTTGAGTGCTATGATTGAAGCAACATAGAGGAATTTGCAATAAATAGAATAAACATCATTTTTAATAAAATGTAAGTCAATTTAATTGAGTTTTCAATTTAAACAACTGGATTAACTGACAATTTATCTTAAGTAACTTCTCAAATAATTAGGCAGCATGCCTCCAAAAGTCAGAAAATACGATGTTAAATCATTATCTTCTTGTACATATGGAGTTACACTGCATACTAATGTGCTACTAATCTCTGTAATAATGGATTGTTTGCTACAGTTAAAACAATGCTGGAGATTATTTTTATTGAAGTTCATCGTGTAGTACAAGGCAAAAAGAACGAATATTACAATGCTTAAACCATGTATAAAAATCATGTTTTAATTGTATTTAAGAAGCTAAGATTCAATTATTTGGCTGTGCTGTTCATGACTTCTGCACTGTTTCTTTTTACAATATGGCTTTACTGAAGAAAAACAACCCTATAATTTAAAAAAAATAATTAACATTGAATTATTGTATTCAACTGAGGAAGTGATCTCTGGCTCATAAAAAAATGTGTGCTATAATAAACATGTTGGTGCTGCAGCTAGAATGGTTTTGTATCATCAGTGACTTCTAGGAACTCGGGCAGAAAAGAAAATCTGAAAATACAGCAGCACTGAGAGCAAAAGCAGCATCAATGTGCACTCTTCTCTTTAGCAATGTGAATTGATATGAACCATACATAATATTTCAACTTTATTTTAATGGCATTGACAAGGTCAGTCACTTTCCATTTGGAGAAATGAATAAAGTGACTAATATTCACCATCAAAGACTGTATGCATGTTCATAGGCCAGACTGCGCGGGGGGGGGGGGGATACAATGACAAATGATTGCCATATTATTACTTAAAAAAAATTGAAAAGATGTGTCCATGTAGTCCCAAAGAGAAGAGCTCAGCCTTTATCTTTCTCAGAAAATCACAGCTGCGTTGCATAGTGATGTAATGTTGCCTGTCTTTCTATACCAAAGAACAGAAAGCAGTGCTACTGCATAGAGCAGGGTACAGAATCCCTCATAAGTGCTGCAGGGACAAAGAAAAAAAATTACCAAGCATAGCAGTTTGTGTTATTTCTTGCAATTCTGTTGTTGCCATTATTGTTTAATACTGGAAGCATTTAAAATTTTAGCTTTAGGTTTCTACAATTAAGCTGTAGCTGCTTGATAATGTCTTTGGGCAGTTTTATGATGCTTTTAAGAGGATCAATATTTGTTATTCTGCTTCTTCCCTGTAGGATTTATCATGTGGGTATAGCTTGTGTAAACTATTTGTTATGTCTCTCAAACAGTGTTTTTTGGTGGAGGTAAGTATAGCTTTATGAAATAGAAATATGCTTAAAACAAGCAATAATATCATTTGAGATTGTAATTATTATTTTTAATTACTATTTTTGAACTTCTCGATGTATAAACCATTTAAATTTTGTACTTTAAATAAGATTCAACTTATGAAACTAAATAATGGTTGAACTGCAATTTCCCCCCCCAACCATATAAACATAATATTGACAATAGTGCTTACTCAGTATAATTCACTGAGGAAGTAGAATGCCTACAGCAATTTCACTTTTATTTTTGTTTTTAATAAAGTGTGTTGTACAGCATTCTTTCTCAGCACCAAAACAAATATAGATTAGAAAAATATGTAAAGGCTCTGGGTATCAGAAAATTGTTTGCTGCTGTTTTGCATATGAGAGGTCTAATCCACTTGAGTACATTTCATTCGTTTCAATGCACATTTAAATCAAGCTGATAAATGTAGTTCCCATTTATTTGTTTAGTAGTTCGAAACCTAAACTGGGAGTCTTTGGTAAGCATGGAACAATTCCATGTTTACTTTCCCTATAAAATGCAACATGCTAATTGTAAGTGTTTATGTCAATCTTTAATTCTCCATATGTTGCTTACATTTTGGCTGAAGTAACACCTGGAGGTCAAAAGTTCATTTTACTTATTTTATGTCATGCAAATGAAATTTGCTACGCAGCATGACTTCCATATTCTGCCTTCCTCATATTCATACCTAATAGCATAGAATCCAATAAAGATGATATTTCTATCCTATAGACTCATATATGAATGTCGGAAGAGTTGGATAGATCTTTCCCAAACTGTATTTAAGGGAGAAGTAAGTCTGACACACAATTATGTTATTCAAATATATGCATATATGCACCATATAGAAATGATGACACATCGCTGTATGAATTTTGGCAAAGTGCCTGCAGATTAAGTACTGTGTTCATTTTTCTTGACTCTGCTATATGAAACATCAAGAGTTTCTTCAAATATGGCTGGTAAATTTTCCATTACATTTAAAAACTATTAAGCTGATCCACTATGGCTGTGAAATAATGCATTTCTACTCACCTGTTACTCAATGTCTTAACCTTGCTCAGCTTGAGAATCAGTGTTGTTCTGGTGCAGACTTGAATAATTTCTGAACAGACATTTTCTCTGTTAATTTTAAAGAATTCAGATAACAAATTCCCTGCCAAAATAGGGTTTCCTTTCAAAAAACGCTTATTAAAAAGTTATTTAGATACATGATTCAGATCTTCTTCATTTTAATTCCTAAGCTACATGACTAAAATGATTAAAAATAAAATGCAGGGAAAATCAAATCCAAAAGGAAAAACCCTGTAACAAATTGGGGAATAGTTTCAATGCTTTTCTCATATTGTCCTATTTATTCAGCTGTACAGAAAATCTGTTCTACAAGAACGAAGAAGATGTTCTCAATTCTTTTTAAACTAGTGCTGATCTCAATTCTGCCTGTCCTGAGGAAACACTTTGCTCTTCACAAAAAAAGACATGATTTTTTGATGGCCTCAAAGAATTGGATGAGAAAATGAGAGGCTTTTTTCTTTTATAGAAGATGGCCAGTGAGGGAGCTTATTTAAAAGGCAACAATAGCAATTCCATGCTTATTTACCATGTAATCATTTTCAGAAACATCTGCAAGAATGAGGAGAACCTTTGCCTCCATCACCAATATAAGTGAGCAAATCCATCTTTTTTTTTTTAATTAAAGGAAAATATTTCTCCTTTCAGACTCTTTCATCAAAGTAAGGTGATTTTTCTTCCTATCTTCTGCACAGAAATTTTTAAAAGAAATCTTCCCACTTAGTTTCTCACTCCCCTTTTATTCAGTCCACTCTTTATAAACAATTTGGTACAGGGTTAACATGCCTGTTTCGTTTTTCATAAAACCTTCAGGTTGTAACCCCTCCCTCATCTTCAAGCAACTAGAGTGGAAAGTATCTTATGCTATAAGTAAAGAGTAGAAAGAATCTTTAATAATAATAATAATAATAATAATAATAATAATAATAATAATAATAATAATAATAATAATAATAATAATAATAATAATAATAATAATGATAAAGTTGGAAGGGACCTCGGAGGTCATCTAGTCCAACCCCCTGCTCAGGCAGGTAACCCTATACCATTTCGGACAAATGGCTGTCCAGTTTCTTCTTAAAAACTTCCAGTGTTGGTGCATTCACCGCTTCTGGAGGCAGGTTGTTCCACTGGTTAATTGTTCTAACTGTCAGGATGTTTCTCCTTAGTTCTAGGTTGCTTCTCTCTTTGGTTAGCTTCCACCCGTTGCTCCTTGTCCTGCCTTCAGGCGCTTTGGAAAATAGCTTGACTCCCTCTTCTTTGTGGCAGCCCCTGAGATATTGGAACACTGCTATTATGTCCCCCTTCGTCCTTCTCTTTGTTAAACTAAACTAAACTACTTATCTTAAGTAAAGATAAGTAAAGAAAGTAATAAGTAAAGAGGCATAGAGTTATCAAAATCTAGACA
>NW_015386946.1:212455-237575 GCF_001527695.2 Protobothrops mucrosquamatus
GCCATGTCTTAAGGGCGCGGCGGAAGGAAGGGAGATCAGGGATCACCCTGATCTCTGGGGGCAGCTCATTCCAGAGGGTGGGAGCTCCCACAGAGAAGGCCCTCCCCCTTGGGGTCGCCAGCCGGCACTGTCTGGCCGACGGCACCCTGAGGAGACCCACCCTGTGGGAGCGTACAGGCCGATGGGAGGTAATCTGTGGTAATCTCTCTGTCCTCTGCTCCTATTTAACAGGATTAGCCTTGCAATGTATTACTAACGGTTTTTGCCTCTTGATGAATAGCTTTTCTTGCTTTTCTTTCTTTGTTTTTTTTTCCTTCTGAAATTCATTTCTACACAAACAACACACTGATCCTTTGGGATGAGCAGCATCATGCAAAGTGCAGTAAAATAAATGTTATATTGAAATATTTTTTCTGATTTATTATGAATTACTTCCTGTTTGTTGTCATCACTGTTATGAAAATGTGCACAAGACTATTTGAATAAGTCAAAAATGTTTGCTTAATTCATATTTTTTGAGTTAATACAGGTAATCCTCAACTTACAATTGAGCCCAAAATTTCTGTTGCTAAATGAAACATTTGTTAAGTGAGTTTTTACAACTTTTCTTGCCACAGTTGTTAGTTGAATCCCTGCAGTTGGTAAATTAGTAACACGGTTGTTAAGTAAAACTGGTTTCCCCATTGACTTTGCTTGTAAAAAGGTTACAAAAGGGGATCACATGACTCAGGGACACCACAATCATCTTTAATATGAGTTCAGCTGCCAAGCATCTGAATTTTGATCGTGTGACCATGAGGATGCTGCAATGGTCGTAAGTGTGAAAAATGGTCATAAGTCACTTTTTTCAGTGATGTTGTAACTTTGAACGGTCACTAAATGAACTGTTGTAAGTCAAGGACTACCTGTAGTTATCACTGAATATATAAGTATGCCATAAAGGAGTTGTTATTTCATGGTGAATGAAAAATTGGAGTTCATTCAGGCAGTTGCTTAAGATTGAATTGTGAAGCCACTTCCAGATTATAACCATTCATTTTCATGAAGGCCTCCGGGGCTGTCTGCAAGGTGTGGTCAAAAAAAGTCAAAAAGGAGGCCAGTTGTGAACATAAAAAGCAGCTATAATAAAATGATTTGCCAGAATGAAATTAGAAATGCCTTCCTGTTTTATAGACAATAAAATTTCTTAGCCATTAAACAGAGGCAACTAGACATTGGAGATGAGATGAAAGCATACCTGTGTGCTTGAAATGTAGACGGCAGATTAAATTTACTTACTGTCAATATCTGCATGACTTTACGATATTCTAGGAATTTATAAGAAAGAGTAAACATCTTTATCAGATAATGGGTATAATCAGGTAAGTAGCAAAATTATACTGATTAAAAATATTTTCAAAGTTATCCAGAATTTAATCTACCTATATTTGAGCTACAATTACTAATCTGTATGTTAATCAACTCTTTTATTTGAGGAACATTTATACTGTTTAAAAATATTTTTTATAATTTTGAAAATCTAGGAAGAAGAATATCTCTTACCATTTCATTTATGTTTATCAGATCTTTTTCATAATTACTCTTCAACATTCCTATCTTATCTGTAACTTTTTAAATAATTTCTTGGGCTTTCTTAAAGGACTTCTCTTTCCTTTTCTTGTTATATTTTTCCCTTTATTGATATGCTTGTAGATATACCTTTCCTTATCCTTTCAAATTTGATGTTCTGGATTCAGAATTCATACAATCTTCCTGTTGCCCTGGCATTCATCTTCCAACCTTCCCTGAATATAATTGCTCGTTCTGAAACCAACTTGAGTTTTTTTCTCTTTGAACTTTTAGGAATATTATTTTCTACTTCAGTTTTATAATAACTCTTACTTGTTCCACAAAACCTAAATTCATATTAAAACTCCTTCTTACATGTATTTTTTATTTTTAACCATATGTTTTTCAAATTATATTCTGTTGACATGTCATTTTTTTTAGTTTTCAGGTTTAATTTATGTATTTTATAATTCACCAATCCACCAATAATGGTTGGTCCATCAGCAGCTGGAATAATCCTGTTTGGATAGATTTCAATTTCCATATTATATTTCCTTCTATGTATTTAAACTGAACCTGATATTTTTCATCTGGTGACTTAGAGTCACCAGAGTCTAAGTTTGTGTTGTTTTAAGTAGTTATTAAAAGAAACACAATTATCTTTATAATCTGCTATTGTTATATTAATATTGTGTTATCGTATTCTTGTGTGATTTCAAGTTCCTATATCTCTTGAAGGTTTTGCATTATAATTGGCTATTAAAAATGCTATGTCCTTTGTTCATGTTCATGTTTCATTTGGCAATTTTCATAATTTGTCATAAAATTTCTTGGTGTGTTATCCTATTATATCTACGACGTGTTATAGAAGATTGGTATCCTTTTTGAATATTATTGCCACTCCATTCCTTTATATGGCTTAATGCCCTATATAAAACATAATTTAACCATCTAAGTAAAAATAGCCTGTTCTGGTCCATTTAAATTTACTTAATCCTACAACATCCAATTCAGTAGCCTTCATTTTTACCTTGACCCTTTCAAGTTGTTCTTGGTTCATTCTTTTCACATTCTGAATTCTGATTGACTATGTCCTTGTAAGTAAGAAACTTCTCATTCTACATCAGGACTGACAGCAGATTTTGTTGCAATTTGATCTAGCATATCACCTCCAGAGCTGGGGAAAAAAAATCCTAAAGGAACGCTTTCTGACTTGCACATAGCATCCTGTGGCACCAGACCTGTTTAAATGCTACAACTTTCTCTGTATAGTTTTCATGGCATCAAGACCAAAGTGCTTTGTTTTCTGGATTTGATAATGGAGCTCCTTGTTCTAATTCTTTTTATTCTCCTGATTTCCCTCACACATGTAGACTTATATCAGCCTTTACCCATATGTAAACTGCTTTTCACTTTTCCTATCCCAGAAGCTTTCATTCTCATTAGCATAATTCTAAGATGGGTGAACTATGAAACCCTTGCATCATGCTAATAAAATAACCACTAGAAAAGAAAGTTGCAGTCGCGTTCCTATCTGAATACTTTATTTTATCCAACTTGGATAAATTTAGAAAGAATGAAGAGGTACTTTTTGGAACTCCGTAATAATAAATACAATACAATAATATAAAATAATTCAACCATTACATTTTATTTATTTATTTATATGCAGCCCATCTTGATGTTAAGTGACTGTGGGCGGCTTAAATCCTTAATAATAAACAGTATAAAAATTGTGGGTAATTTGTGAACTTACATCAGCAAAAAATAAGATATGTGAAACTGAGATGCACTCTACTTTGTTATTTTACTACCGCATGCTTCCATGATTGGTTTTCATTATATAAGCTGTTCATGCAGTTCAGCTCAGCCCCTAGTACCCAGGTAGACACATCTATGCAGGATTTTTGGAATCAGTACCTTAGCCTTCTTCCACAATCTTTTTTTTTTAATCTCCCAATCTATCCAACAACCCTACTTTTTCCTGAGCATTTCCCATTCCAGTATTAAACAAAACCTAATACTGCTTAGCTTTTGAATCCAGACCAACTCAATGAGGTGCTGCCACCTGTTGAAGTTTTTACTATTAGATATACATTTGTTAAACCAATACAAAAAGCAAAATAAAGGAAGAAAGAAGCCAAGAATGAAAGAGACAACATTAACCAACCTTTTGGAGATTAGGAAATTAAAAATTCCTGATTTGCTGTTGGCATGCTTTTCTATGATTGCATTCTAAGAGTTCACAGAAGAAGATAACAAAATGGAATGCACTTCTATTCCCATAAATCATCAGGGAGATAAACCTGATGATTCTGAACAGAACAGAACAGAATTACAGAGTTGGAAGGGACCTTGGAGGTCTTCTAGTCCAACCCTCTGCTCAGGCAGGAAACCCTATACCATTTCAGACAAATGGTTGTCCAATCTCTTCTTAAAAACTTCTAGTGTTGGAGCATTCACAACTTCTGGAGGCAGGTTGTTCCACTGATTAATCATGTCACCTCTAATCCTTCTTTTCATTAAACTAGACATGTGCAACTCCAGCAACCGTTCTTTATATGTTTTAGCCTCCAGTCCCCTAATCATCTTTGTTGCTCTTTTCTGCACTCTTTCTGCTTTGAATTAGTTGAAATAAAGGCTTTAGAAAAATTAGTCAACATATGCAAGCATGAGGTTTTTATAATGAGACATAAAAGAGTTGAACATTAACAAGGCTGCTATTTTACTGGTTCAATTTTATTTTGTTTGCTGCACTCCATTCTCCTTCTCTTGTTTGTCAACAAGATAATTTTGTCTGATTAGCACAAGAACTGCCACAATGGGTCATTTTAACTAGAGTTTCTGGGTTGATATCTGTGGAAGTGAGACAGCCAGTGCAGAAATACAGAGTGTGATTTTGCCTTTTAAAAAAGGCACATATCTGCAGAGGTCCAAGTGAAGCAGTCCACTCTACCTGTTAGCATCCTAGGTGGTCAGCCATGGCACTGTAGAGCTCAAGCAATTTTGACAGAAATGCAAAATTACATGAAACAATAAGGATATCTGTAAATATATTCTATTATATATAATCCTATGCTATAG
Organism: Protobothrops mucrosquamatus; assembly: GCF_001527695.2. Classification (NCBI taxonomy): domain Eukaryota; kingdom Metazoa; phylum Chordata; class Lepidosauria; order Squamata; family Viperidae; genus Protobothrops; species Protobothrops mucrosquamatus. The sequence goes on from NW_015386946.1 coordinate 217,088, forward strand.
TGTGCCGAATGACCATGCTTCTACTGTCCGACTGGAGATGACAGTCAGGGGGATAATACTTGTGTATAATATTTGTATAGCTTTAACAAAGTACATAGCAATGAAGTGACACCAACGCTGCAGATACGGCTTTTAACAGACATTAAACATTCAAGAGGGAAGAAAAGAGAATTTAGGGTGTTGTAAATGAGTATCTGCTTTCTTTTATGGATAATCCAGATGGTTAATGAGAACAAGGTAATGAAAAGTTTCAATAGGCAAAATAAGAGGAGGAAATAGTTTTACAAACAGATACATGTTTGTATGCATAGTGAGCCAGAAGACAGAAGGTATACTCAGGAGAAGTGCAAGTTTTGATTGATCTCCAGGGATAATTTTCAAAGGGTGGTTGGCAGGCCTTTACCTTCTCCTGCCATTGGAAAGGTAACTCAGGAATGGGGCATATGGTCTGATTCTCAGAAACCCTTGACCAATCAGTGCCAAGGAAATTTTTGAATGTGCACTTCTTTCAGTCAATACTGAGTTGGAACTGGGATTGATTCCTTATCCCATCTCCAGGTCCAAAATGTACTAGAAGTTATTAATATGCATGCAAGTGAAAATATGGAAGCCTAAACATGAGGCTGGAACTTGAGAAGTGAAAAAGAAATACCTTAATTAATTTATATATTATTAAAGAATATATGTTAACTATACAGGAAGCAACTCCCTCATGTTATAATTTCATGTAATGTAATTGTCAGGTCTGAACCACAAACAGGTCTGGGAAGAACCAGGAGCCACAGTTTTGGATCTGGGTCTTCAATTCTTCCTCCCACCTTTTTTTTTTAAATAGAAGATACCTAAAATTTTGGTTTTAGACAAAACTAGTTAACATCTGTTGGCATATGATCTCTTTGGGAGGTTAAACTGCCAGATCTCAAAATAGATAGGACCAGAGGGAAATGTCAAACAAATTGAGATCTTAAAAGTGAGAAGCATTAATTTCCCTTATCGCTTGGTAGACAATGACAATGTAAACTAAAACCTTGTCAATCTATCCTTTAGCAACATGTGCATAGAATTTGTATCTAGAGATATATTCCTTTGCATTTGATCAACAGGATTAAATGTTTTTGACAGAATTAAATGTCATTTACTGGAGGCAAAGGAACTTTGAAAGTTCAATGATTAAAGAGATCCTCATTTGATATTTCCTGTGATTCAAAGGTATCCTGTTCATAATTCATCTCATTACACATCCATTCCTCCCCCTCTCCATGTATTTACAGGACAACTGTAAGTTTTCTGGATGCAGCTTTTTTCTAGCAGAAAAAAAATCTGCTTTTTTATATGCAGGACGCAGAAGCCTGAACTTGCGCATCAAACCTCCTGGAGGCTACAGATTTTACTTGAGTAACTCTTGTAGAGATCCTGCTTTGCCATATGAATCAGTCCATAGCAACCTAATTTGACTGGGGATTCAGAATACAATTGAATCCAATCCATGCTCCTATTTTATAAAATTATCTTTTTTGCCAGTTTATGTTTTTCTCACGCAATCAACTTCATGAACAACTATATAAAATTAAAATATAAACTCATCACTTTATGATTTTGTGCTTGAAAGATATTATCGTGTTTCTTTTGCATGTATTTCATTGCTAATATTGTGTACTATGTATATCCTATAATAATATTTATACATTATCCACTTAAGATAACTTATAATATTCAGTGAATTTTTAGAGTATGAAATAACTAAATTTCATCTAAATGACATCAGTAACCTTATTAAGGGTTGGCCATTCAATAGAAATCACTTAAGTGTGTATAATAAATTTGAGTTAATTAACCTACAATTGATGTTTAATCTTTTGCAAACTGCCTTCATCAACGGGAACAAATTCTTCACTTTAGCCTTAACAGGTGGCCTTCCAGTTCACCCCCCCCCAAAAAAATATGCATCATATTAAAGATATATAGTAAAAAGTATAGAATAAACCTTTTTTAATATAGAAATGGATATGATATAATTTCCTCCCAATCATCCAAACCTATCATTAAGGAAATGGTCACCTTCAAAAACTGATACTGCAGTAAACTATACAGTATAATTCTTTTCCTAATAAATGAAATGTGGGGTTGAATATGCTATTTAAATTACATTTGCATTTGTTAAGCAACAAATTAAAAATGATAGATAATTTCTAGTATTCTGTTATCTTCGTTCAAACTTCCTGAGGGATAGTTATCTCTTCTGAGGGTCCCAATTGATTTCAAATTCTGTCAACTACAACGGGTTGCTTCTTTTATCAGAAATCTATAGACTTTGCATTGATTAGGGTAGAAAGTGAGATTGTAATTGCTGGCAGGGGAGTTCTTTTTCTTTCCCCCTTTGGTAGTCTTCCAGAACACAAAAATAAGGAATTGGCAGAGGCCAGAGGATAACTAATGACATTAGTTTCATTCCTGCTTTTTAAATCACTTTCTTGCTCTAGGGCATATGATCAAATGACACAGATTTGCATAAATTGCATGGATTGTTATAAAGAGATACATATATATTTTTTCCTTTTTTCAGCAAATGTGGGATTTTATTTGCTAATTTGCACCTCTTTCCACCTGTTTCATGTCACTGGCAACTTTCCTTATCTTCTTTTTCTCCCAGTATTTCAGGACGAATTAGCCATACTGAATCCGAATACTCAGAAAGTCCTCTAAATTGTGTACATAATGTCTTCCCCAAGCATTTCCATAACAAATAAAACCTGCAAAGTTGAGGTTGAGCTTTAACCACTGTGGTGATTTAATTTTATTTGCAGTGGCATTTGTTTTGTTTTATTTAGTCTGCCAGCAGTCAGGTACAAACTCCTACCTTGGGAGCAAATAACAAAAGGGCAAATTTATATAAGAATGGCAAGAGAGGGTCTAACATCTCTTTCTTCTCCTTTGCAATTACAGAGGATTGCGCTATTCACCAGTATAAACTGCCATAAACAATTACTTCTACAGAAGCTTTCAGAAACTCAAGCTGTAACTAGCCTCCCTATGCTTTCATATTACCTCCATTCGTGGCTGTTTATAGGAGGCTTCACTCTTACCAAAAGCACAATAAATGTAAGAGTTGGGATTGTGTGCACCAATTGTGTTCTACCCTTATATGCTATTAAGGTGAGTAAACAAAATAATATTTTAGCCCCTCTGCAATACACATTACTCTACAAACTTCATTTTAACTTACGTTCTCTGCAAGTCCCCTACTGCACATTATCCAAGATAATGGAATTTTACCCATTTTAATGATATCATACAACCGAGGCAAAGCTCCCAAATCCTTTACCTGCCATTCAGATTTCATATATGCAAAACCACTGCTGCTTTTGTTCCTAGAAAGATTTATATCTATCCCCCAAGAACCCTTTGAAAAGGTAACCCAAAGCCTTCTAACAATACCACACATATATTAGGACATAAGTACAATCTGAAATGATGGATTTTAAGTAAACATTAAACAGCACCTTATTCTTTATTTGGTCTACATCTGCTGTGGAGAAACAAGCAATCATTCTTAGCAGGAGCCTTTCTGTTCACTTTTTAAAAAAGAAACCTCTTTGCTGGGTATTAAAATAATTATCAAGAACAACAAGAAAGACCTGCACATAGAAGTAGAATTCTTTGGACCAAATAAAGGCTGACAGTTTCTTTAGGACAATGAGTAAAAGTTTGCATATTTTTGAAATGTGATTTGAGCATATAAGAAAAAAATCAGCATGTTTAGAAAGGTCGAGGAAAGTGAGAAAAGAGAGAAAAGAGAGAGGGAGACACCAGGTATGCTGGATGGATGGGGGTTAAAGAGATTATGGGAAAGCCCTTGGAAGAGTTGGACACTGGTCAAAATTTCATGTATTTGTCCATGCAGACAACAGGAGTTAAACACAACCTAGTGGCATCTAATTACCTAACAATTTCATATTAGTCACTCCCTATGACTTATTAAAAAGAAGTTGTCTAGGTTAAGGAAATTATTAGACTATGATTGTCTGCTTATGTGAAAAGCAACATAAGAAAGATACTTCGCCTAAATGAAATTTAAAATTATATGCATGGTTGTTCTGCTATATAAATATTTCTATGCTAATCATTCAGCTTAAGCAAGCTTATTCTAACAGAGAAAAATATGCTAAACAAAATTAAAATTTATATTACTATAATTAAAATTTCTGTAGCTATTATTTATAGGACCCTGGCATTCTGCATCATGTGATACTATATTTATATGAAATTCATAATTAATCTGGAAAAATAGGTGAAGATAGATAACCATGAACTTCCCTTATAATGAAAGAGACATACTTCAGCTAGCTACTAAGAATAAAATGAACAAAGATAAACAGGGCAGCTATATTCGAAGTATTATTCAGAACTCTTAAGGTTTTGTTTTGTTTTTTTTAAAAATGTGGTTTCCAAATTCTTTCAGAAAATTTGTGGCAGAGGAAATGTTTGTATAGTTTTTCTGAAGTTCTCCAGGGGAAAGGAGACATTTATCCACAATTTCTTAGGGGCAGGATTATGGAAAAAAAAGTTCAATGGGCAAATGTTTTCATGGTGTCTTTCCAGTGGTGGGATTCAAATATGTGAACAACTGGTTCTCTGTGTGGATGCCACTTCCGGAAGTCCATTCTGGGCCTGGGCAACAAAAAATTAGCTACCACTTCTGCTAACCAGGTGCGAACTGGTTTAATCCCACCACTGTTTCTTTCCTTAAATAAAGCATGGGAAGCTAGGGAGGCTGTGTTAGCACATGATCTTGGAAATCTTTCTGCTAAATAAGTGCAACAGAAAGAAAGAAATCACATTCCATTCATATCTCTAAATTTATCTTCTTTTTGAATGAATTTCTAAAATCAATAATTTCTCATCATATTGTATAAGAACTGTTATAAAAAAATAACTAGACTTTATTGCTATTTGTTTCAGAATTTCTCTGCCTAGCATTTGTTGCATCAATAGATGTTACCCAGTGTAACTTCTCTTCTATCTGATTAATTCAGCCCTACAAAACTACCTGCTAATAACTGTGAAGCTCTTGGCTAGCTCTTTGTTTTCTATTTGCCCCAGCAAAATCATGAATCATCCATCATTTCTGGTAATGGTAAATGAGAAAGATCTTTGAAGACCTGGCCCAGAGATGCTACACAGGGAATGGCCAGATAAGAGACAGCATAACCTGCAGCTGGATAGTGGGTAGGGCAAGTGAGTCAGAAAGGATGCCTCCTAGTTTCTTGGCCTATAAAGGAGATGAGAGGAGAATTATACTTTCAGATTTGTAAGATCTTGTTAATGTAGCTTTACAATAAAATAGAATTTGCTCATCTGGTTTTGCCTCCTGTCTGGTCTATCTAGTAATGCTGACATTTCTAGAGTAGAGAAACACATGACATTGTCCTGCATACTTTCTTGTATCAAAACTAGCGCTTTATACTTGCTGGTGCAATAGGAATTGTTGACCATGATTGTATTGTAAGAAAATGCCTCTGACTGGCTAGTATGTGTTAAGGTATAAACCCTCCTTTTCTTCTGGTCCCTGGCCTCCACAGCCATTTTATCTGGGGTTGTCAAACTGTATGATTTTTAAGAAGGATTTGATTTAATAAGTAAAAGCACTAACCCAGGGAGTTTCCTGCCAATGCTGGCTATTTTTGGAGGGATCCTTTGAATGCATATTTTATTGTCCTGCTGAAAGAACAAAGTTCTGCATGTCCAAATCAAGGAAAGAAAAGTGATTGGTGATTGCTGTTCTTTTACATGAAAGAAGAGGCAAAGAACTAGAAAACTCTACCAATTGGGCTGTGTTTACCAGGGTCCAGAAGAACACCTGACCATCAGCATGGTCAGAGTGAAGGAAGAAGTTGAAATCTGCAAAGAGATTGCTTAACTGGTTTAATTTCCAGCCAGTTTACGCATGGGAAACAAATGCCTTAGTACTGTCATGTGGGAAAAATTTGGTGACAAGAAGACACAAGTAGTAATCACCCAAAGTCAGATATATTTTAATTTCTCTTCCATTAGCCTAGTACTACATCCCAGTGGATCACAGAACTGTAGCATTGATGATAATCTGGTAGTTTGATGCAGGATATAACAGAATTATGGAGTTGGAAGGGATCTTGGAGGTCTTCTAGTCCAACCCTCTGCTCAAGCAAGTAACCCATACCATTTCAGACAAATAGTTCTCCAATCTTTTCTTAAAACCTCCAGTGATGGAGCATTTACAACTTCTGGAGGCAGGTTGTTCCACTGATTAATTGTTCTCACTGTCAGGCATGTTCTCCTTATTTCTAGGTTGATTCTCTCCTTGATTATTTTCCAATCATTGCTTCTTGTCCTGCTTTCAGGAGAATAAGTAGTCGCCCTTTTCTTTGTGGCAGGCCCTTAAATATTGGAAAACCGCTATCATGTCCCCCGAGTCCTCCTTTTCATTACACTAGACATATCCATTATACATATGTTTTAGCCTCCAGTCACCTAATCATCTTTGTTGGTATTCTCTGCACTCTTTCCTTGACCTCTTCCACTTTCTTCCACAAGTTCTTTACCTTTAGGAGGTGGTCTGGGATGGCATGGGCAGATGATTGCAAGGTAGAAAATGACTTTTGTAACATTTACCTCTACTCATTGTAACATCACTATGTCATTTTTACCAGTGTACTGTGAAGCAGCCCATGCAGATGAAAAGGGAGAAAATCCATCATAACATTTCCTCCTACCCAAATGTCAATGATTTTAATGTTTCTGGAAAGAGGAAGTGGAATGAAATAGACTTTTTCAATATGTTTTTAAAAACTTTTTCAATATGATTACTCTGTTTATTGATTTAATTATATATCTTGATTTGGGATCTGAACTGGTTCTGGGGAAACATATTAGGGTACATGTGTCTTCTATTGCAAATACCTGGCCCCCAACATATTTATTCATTCACTCTCTCATTAATTGATTAATTAATTAATTCACATATTTTCTATTCATCTTATCATATATGCACCTAATATTTTGGCCTTACTAATCAGCAACTGAATGTGTTGCAAGTCGTTTCTAAGATATTTAAATATATCTTTTAGTGTTCTGATTCAAATAATAAATAAATGGATCATAAATAAAGTTCTGTTCCATTGCAATACTACTTTTATGAAGAACATTTAGATGTAAGCTGGATGTTGCATGTCTTGAGCATAGTTTATAAATAGCTTGACATTTCTTTTTAGCCATTTCGCCTTGATAAATCTTGGGTGCAGAGGTGAACACAATAAACACTTAAAGTTCTATATTTATAAATAACTTTCTTCTAGGAGGTAGGGAAGAGATAGGAAAAATTGAAAACAACAAAAGAATATTTTGAAGAGTTGACCTTAAGTTTGGCTTTCTGAATTCTCTCTGGTGTGCTAGTAGTAGCCTCACAAACAGAAGCTCTCTTGTTTTCTTCAGTGTCAGAAGATAATGTATTTGTTCAAAGTAGAACTGAATACAAAATGGGCAAAGCCTTCCACATGTATACCTTTGTGTGTTCAATGGAATCCTATGGAGCTTTATATCTTGGCCTGGATAAAGACAGCCCTGCTGAGTATCTTGAAAGATCACAATGCTGTTTTAAACCTATTTTAACTTTCCCAAGTTTGTATCATGTTTTCATAATCTGAGAGCAGATGTTAGTATTGCTCTTCTGTGGAATGAGAACAAATAATGGCAGTTTCTAGCTCCTAAAGCAACTTTGTTTATCTAATTAAAAAAAAGAGCCAAAACAACAAATTAAAATGATGGCTGCATTTTGGAAGGAACGATAGACAGGAAAATATGTGAGGCAAACAAAATTAAGCTTAACCAGGCATCATGCCATGAATTGCTTTATAGGTCTAACCAGCTCTTTAAGTGCCATTCAGAAGATTATTGGAAACCAGGCAACTTCCATAGGAGATGTATTACATAAGCATTTTCAGGCATGCCCATAACTGCTTGTGCCACTGCATCTTGAACAATGGTAGCTTTTGAATGTTCTGAAAGGGCAATCCAATGTGGAACACATTGCATTAGTCCATATGCAAGAAGACTACAGTGAGGAGAGGGTCCTGGCTCAGGGTGCATCCGATGAAAAGGTTCATCTGGTGCACCCTATGAATCTGGATAAAAGGCACCCAGACCACAACTGCCATCTGCTATTTGAGCAGGAGTTACAAGTCCAGGAGCCCCCAAATTGCTCATTAGTTCTGCCCAGGGTAGAACTGTATGCTTTTACATACTCAGAAGTAGAACTGAAAACACATAACCACTTGGTCTTATCAGGAACACCTCCATTCTTCCCCATTCAAATTCCTTGTCATCCTTCAGGCACTGGGACAAGATCTCAAGAACTTCACTTTGTGAGACTGGGGGACAAGATATACAACTGGATAATGCCATCATATTGATATTGCCTTTTGCCAGTCCATAACATGTAATGGTTCAATGTTGATATTAAATATGAGGCTGTAAATGTTGAGCTCTCTGGCACTCAAATATCAGAAATTCAGCTTCTTTTTCCCATGAACATTAAGTGTAGTTAACTTGAAAAAGGGGAACCATCTCAGTACCTTGCTTCCTACTTCTAATCCCTGCAATTTGTTCAGGAAGCTATCATAATTGAAAATGTGAAAGGTGCTCAATATTCAAGAAGAACCAGGGCAGTTATACGAACAATTCCTATCTTCTCAAAATCATTAACAAGCACAACCAATGCCATTTCAATACTATAATCTAGACTGAAACCTGATTCATATTTATATGAACCATAGGAAAGAGTTATTTGCAAGTTTAGAGTTAATTGTATTCAATATGCTAATGATATTCAATGATATGTCTTCCTTGTAAGCTCAGGGCCCACTGAGGGTCTCTAAATTATAGGCTTTAGTGTGAAAAAAAATGAAACTAAATATGGACAAGATAGAGTCATTGCTGATTCTGGAAGATGCAGTGTTTCATGCTCTGGTAACTTCAAATTTGTAATGAATTCTTATAATGAATTCTTCATGAGACAACTCTTGCAGATAGTCCAAAAATTGCAGATGGGTAGATACTGAGTGATACCCCTCAGAATTCTTAGAATCATTCTAGTATTGAAGCAGTTAACTTGGTTTTTAAATGCTAAGCATGTACCACACCAAATGTTCCAGAAACATAATGTTCCAAATAATCTGTGAGCATTCAATCCTTTTCTAAACTATATTGATCTGGTTATTCTGCAAGTGGCCCAGCTATTTTCCAGAAATTATTCCTTTGAATGGTAAGTAGTTTTTGGTGCTGCACTATTGACAAAACAGCTGGATTGTCATGGTCTGAAGGAGGAACAAAGTATTTCAGAATGGGAAATTTCTATTACTGGAATATTATGTTTTATACATACTTACAGATTGTTTTCCAGAACCAACTCAGGCACAAATTAGTCACAAGGTACTTGTAATATTCCCCATTCCCTTATACTCCATCCAACACTCTCTAGGAATCATAGAAATTGAATTAAAAAGCTCACACTCTCTGGACAGTATACAAATCAATTTGAACATATTTAAAACATTAAAAAAATAAAAGAAATACATAAACCATCATGAACAGGGATATTAATAATAAAATGTGTAGCATAAAGCACAAAAAAGTAACAATAAAGAAAGATCAATAAACACTAACATCTTTTAAATACATGGGACAACAATTTTTTCAAATGTTTTGCTTCCTGAAAAACTTTTGATATTATGATAGAACCCTTCAAACTGAACACAAATATAATTTAAGAATGCTCTTTCTAGAGTCTCAACATCTTTTTTACATCGTGGTGACCAAAACTGGACGCAGTATTCCAAGTGTGGCCATGTCTTGGTAAGGCCACACTTGGAATACTGCATCCAGTTTTGGTCACCACGATGTAAAAAAGATGTTGGGACTCTAGAAAGAGTACAGAGAAGAGCAACAAAGATGATTAGGGGACTGGAGGCTAAAACATATAAGGAACGGTTGCTGGAATTGGGTATGTCTAGTTTAACAAAGAGAAGGAGGAGAGGGACATGATAGCAGTGTTCCAATATGTCTGGGGTTATCACAAAGAAGAGGGAGTCAGGCTATTCTCCAAAGCACCTGAAGGCAGGACAAGAAGCAATGGATGGAAACTAATCAAGGAGAGAAGCAACCTAGAACTAAGGAGAAACTTCCTGACAGTTAGAACAATTAACCAGTGGAACAACCTGCCTCCAGAAGCGGTGAATGCTCCAACACTGGAAGTTTTTAAGAAAAGACTGGACAGCCATTTGTCCAAAATGGTATAGGGTTTCCTGCCTGAGCAGGGGGTTGGACTAGATGACCTCCAAGGTCCCTTCCAACTTTATTATTATTATTATTATTATTATTATTATTATTATTATTATTATTATTATTATTATTATTATTATTATTATTATTATTATTATTATTATGTAGAAATCTTGACAAATATGAAATTAACTTTTAATGACTGTATTTAATTGCACAATCTTCCTTACCTGTTGCATGAATTCAACAGGACTAAAAGTGTTTTGCTGCTGATTTTCATTTGTTCTCACTGTCTGATGAATCTCACTGCACTGTATTAGTCTGCACTGATAGATTCCAGTTGCCCTGATATTGTTTTTTCATCATAACAATGTTCTGGTGAAACCTTTCAATATGTTTGTCGCTGATTCTGGGGAGAGAAGTCCAGGTGTAAATGCAGAAAATGAATCTTCAGTGACATGTTGCACTTCATGTTCTTGCATGCTCTAAGAAGTTTGTCAACCAGCTGAATGTAGTTTGCTGCTCTGTAGTTGCCAAGAAAATTCTAAACATCCCTGAATGCTTTCCAGGTGATTTTCTCTGGCCCCACTAACAGATCTTCCAACTGCTTATCATTGATTTGTGGACCAACAAATGTGCCTTTCTTAATCTCTTTCTTCCATTGTTTAATTAAAGAAGTGATAAAAGATTAAAAGTGAAAGCAAAAGCAGATATCTGCTTGCATTAGAATTTGTTGCCTTTGTTGCCTTTGAGGCTTCCCCATTAACACTGAAGATATGTCTTGCTTTGCACCAGCTTCAGTTATTTCTGCTATTTCCTCAGTACACAAGGTGCAGGATCTGCTCTCAGCACTAAAGGAAAGTGTTGGACCACATCAATACTGGTAGCCAGAAATTCATGTTCATGCTCTTTACAGGAATCTTGGCAAAATGTTGAAGTATGGTTCTGTTATGTGCTCCTGGCTACTTTCTTTCGTGACCAGAGGCAAGCTCGCCTGACCAATAACCAGCCAAGACACAGTGAAGGCCTTTTGTTTCGTTTATTGCAATAAGCCGGGAGAGAAGCTATCAAAACTTGGTTCTCTCCAAAGTTTTAACCCAAAATATCTCCTTCTTTCATTCATCCCTATCACCGGCCGCTACATCCCTCCTCTTTCCCCATTGGCTGAGGTACTATGAGGTTACACTCTTTCCGTCCGCTTATACACATTTCCTGATAACATATTAAATCATATACACATATACAATAATAATAAGAAAAATCAGACATTTTAATGGTTATTTTAAACTCAGTAGATATTTATGTCCCCATTTTAAACAATAAGTTCTTTTCCTGCTTTTCAATTCAGTGTGCCTTTCCTCTTATCTTATTCAGCTTATCTTCCTATTCTCCATTTCAACCTGTCTTTCCTGGCTAGCCATTTCCTTTTACAACTATATATATATTTATGGCTTCTCTTCTTCCTTTCTCAGACCCAGCTATTTTTGCCTATATGTTTATCTTACTTCCTTTATGTTATCTTTTCCTGATTCTCACCATTTATACTTATTCTTCTATTCAATTAGTTTCCATTGTATTGTAGGTTTAACTGTCTCTGAAGATTTATCATATTGATGCATATTTATCAGTTCTTATATAAATCAAATTGAAAAAAAATCCAGTAAAGCAATTTTATAAATTCTTCTAGAGGGCATTAAGATTCATGTAGTAAAGCAAAGAGCTCTTTGGGAATAATGAAAGAAATTAAAATCAGCCCAAATGCAATGACAGATGCTGTCCAGAAGCAAAGTAACAAATATTTTAATTGAGATTCCGCTAGCAAATATACAAACTATCATTTGCGTAAAAAATTGAGAGACAGCTGGAAGTGCCTACAAAAACATTTGCTTGGAAAAATTGAATTATGTCAGTTTGATAAATATGCTTCAGCCCAGTAGTTTTTAATTTTTAACTAAACTTTAAAATCATTAAAGTAGATTTCATAGAAATTTCTTTAAAACTCAAGTAAACCTGCTCCCCCAAATCAATAACTGTCTTGAAAGCCATAGGATGAATAGAAAAAGGATATTAATGGCACATTTCCTCTTTCAATGTTAGAGTCTTACCTCAAATCTAAGAATGCTTTGCTCTACAAACAGTATCTCAGGAAACATAAAACTGCATAGTTTAAGGTGTGTCCCACAGTGCTTATGTTCACTGGCAAGGTAAGTTTTTTTCAAGGCAAAATTGTTTTTTTTCTTTTTCCACTCTTGTGTGGATATAAGAAAATGTAATTGACACAGGCTTAGACATTTTGAAGAGTACAGTAGTACATAATCAGAAGAGGGTTCAGAAAGATAATTTTGACATATTTTTGTATTGCAAGGCAATTATGCTACTCAAATGAGTTATTAAATTCGGTAAAGAAAGCTCATAGGTAGGGTATAATACTTACAACCGATTCTAAAATAGGTTAAAATGTGCTTTCACTACAATGATGTGCTTTGGAGGCTAGATGCTCTAATATTTCTATGCATAGTTTCTATTATTTCCTCCCCAAAGTGCTGGATTTACTTATGTGATAAACATAAAGACATCCTCACTGATATTATTTGGAACTATATCTTTAGAATTTTTGAACAATGACATGTTAAAATAAATAGCACAATGGAGTATGCTTTTAGCTCCAAATAGTATGTCCTCCTGTTGACAGTATGTCTAAGAGGGCTTCTTAAACCTAGACAGACTGTAAATGTGTGACAAATGAAAATGATTTATGACTGTAGTTATAAGAACAGTTGCCTTCATAAAACTGCAAATTGGACCTTTGGTGCAGCAGACTGAATGCTGGATTCTTTTAAAAATAATCTTAGCATACATATGCTGAAACTAAGGCTGTAATATTTTCAAACTCATCTGATAAAACAATAACCATACTATAGAAAACTTGATGTTAGTTCCATCAGGTCAAAAGAATTTTAGATTTGATTGTTTTTCCCCAGAAAGTACCCATTCTATACAAACATGCCATATAGTTCACAATTTTTGATATAAGATCTAGAGCAGCTATTGAAAAATAAGTTCAAATTTTATTAGAGATAATAAAATCCCTTCACTGGATCTAAGCACTTGGAATTCAGCCTGCTTCTATGCTACAAGTTATTAATATATTATTAAAGAAAAAAACAATTTTAAATAATGAGAAAAACAGTCATAGTCATTCCCAAAATTATAATTATATTTAGAAACATAAATATAAGAATGTTTTCATTGTTTCAAAAATGTATTTATTTTTAATGAAAAATGCATGGAGAATGATGGTAATATACAGTATGTTACAAAAACTATAGGGGAAGGGAAAAAACAGTCTTTTCATTCTGATCTGTAGTTAAGGGTGATGATTCTGTTATCTTATTTGTATAGGGTGAAGATCGTGTAGGGTGCATTTATCAAGCTGTTCCTGCAATGGGGTTCCTATCTTTGTTTTTTTTTAATGTGTATTTCCACATATAGGAGTTAATCCATGGTGGCCAAAAAAATATCAGGATTCTGGTAGCACATTTTCCAAATAGCAAATTTTATTAAAAAACATGAGTGTATACTTTTTAAAATATATGTTCAGCTGCTAATGCAAAGGATACTCTTTTGGATGGGTATGCATGAATTAATTCTCTTTATTAAGTGAATAGAGACACAGTCCATGGCAAAGGGATGCACTCCTTACATCCTTCAAATAGGGATAAATATTCCTCCCTTCAACTATGCAGACTTTTTTTTATATCCAACTCATTTCAAACTCTTCTGTGATTTAATTCACTTGCTGCTGTGTAGTCACTAGAAACTACCAAAGTTCCTTGAACTTGTACTGAAAACAAATTTATGAATTGTATCATTCTCCTGTTGTTTGGGGGACTGAGATATATTACTTGTGTTTTGGTATGGTAGAGTGAGAAATATTGCACATGTCAAGCTTGATCAGTCATGCTATATTATGCCTGCCTTAACTGTCATAGCAGTAATGTCACAAGTTATCATGTCACTACAGTAATTTACAGTAGCTCAGAGCTTTGTATGGTTTGATTAGCTGCTCACTGTGGGCTTGGTAGCCACCTCCTCTGGCTTTAACCTGAACCAGGTTTTTTCTGAAGATAAAGTGATCTTGATGTGAATTTATCTTCCACTCTGAAAGTCATTCACACAGCTTAGAAGAGTGTACAGTAATAAATAGATACTTTTCTGAAAAGGAAACAAGTGCAGATACATAATCTTAATTTCTTAAGAGGAGAAGGAGGAGAAGGAGGAGGGAAGCAGAAGGAGAAGAAAAAAATAAAAATAATTCAAGAGAAAAATGGAGCACAACAATTACATTGAAATTTTAAAAATGATGAATAACAAACAAATGTTTAAGAGTCTCTTTTAAGCATCTTCTGGAATGATAAAATGTTAAAGCTCTTTGCAAACCATGCACAAAAAGAATGCGATGTTTATTTACTTTGCTAATAAGAAAAAGATAATAGAAACTGATTATGAAATAACATTTCTAACATTAAACTTGGGGTATTGAAAAATGATGTATTGGTAATGATTTTAAATAATTTTACTAATGCTGTTGAGCTATTTATAAATGAAATGGGGTACTTGCGACTTTCTTTCAGAAAACATTCAACCACTGGCAAACAGCCCAAGAGGATCAGATTAAATTTGTTTTGTAAGTTACCTAAATACCCATGTTTTTTTCCCTAGGCCAGGCGTGCAGAATGAGATTATATTAGCCATAGAAAATGTTTTTTGTTTCAAATTTAGCTGTGATATTTTGCTATTTCTGAAAGTTAGATAAATTAGCCATAATACATTCAAATTAGCAATGAAATTAGTTAAATAACTTAGTTGAATATTTTAGAAATGGAACTTAAGAAAAAAATCTAAAATCTTATTGTAAGCAAACAGATAGAACTAATTTTCAAAGTATGGTATTGTGGTATTCACAGAATAAAAAAGGAAATTATATCATTCCTCCAGAATAACATTTTTCCCCTGCTGACATAAAGAATGATGTAATATCTAATAGTAGATCCTGAAAAGTAGAGCCAATAACAACCATATTTTGCTATCTTATATCAGTATAAGATTCTCATATAGCTTCTGAAATGGGAACAAAGTATACTTTCTATAATTATGCTGCACATTACATGGAAAGCTAGAGCATAATGAAAAGATTTTTATATGTGAGTCACTTCAGTAAACAGCTGTCAACTTATTTCTGAAAAGTAGAATATGAGATACTGCTAAATTTGGAAATGTTCCTTTCTATAGAGCTATCTGTGGAAATCAATGTTCAGTGAATCCGTATTTGGTGAAGCTGTCTTGTGCAGCAAGTAGATGAATACATTTTCTCTATTATCAACATAAATAACCAGGTGATGAGTAGTCCATGTTGGAAAGGGTTTTGTGGGCTATCTTAGAATAAATTGCTGACTGCTCATAATCAACTCATAGATTATGACATAGAGTGGCCTTTTTCGGGCCACTGTGCCAATGCATTGAAAATATCTCTGGGGTCAAAGAAAAAGCTACGGTAGAAAGTGAACTCGATGGAATGGTGGGACTAAACCAGTCATTATTTTTGAACGTTCTTTGTCCTCATTAGTCAGAGTCAGACTGGCATGTGAAGAAAAACACAGAGGAACTGGTAAGTATGGCAGAACACTTCCTTGTGGCTTTCCGTCAAATCCAGAATAGCCTGTAGCCTATGCCATGGCTCTGTTTTCTTATTAACATGCATGAGATTCAAGCCATGTGCAAACTGCAGGTTCAGTTAGAGCTGCTACAGTTGCTTTAATAGGCCTCTGTGAGACTGCTTAGATTTACTTTGATTTAGAGCTTTGGAGGAGCTCTCAGAAGAGTCTGTCAAGGGCTGCAAAGCAGAGCAAAGAAAAACAAAATAATCTCTCTCCACTTTTTAAAGCAAGAAAGCTTCATAAAACAGGTTCAGAACATGCTTTGCCTGAACATTCCTTGAAGAGGAGCTCTTCCTCAAAGATTTGCATATCCCTACGTATTAATGCCAAATTTGAATCAACTAAAATTATGAATCCAAAACATGTATGTGCAAGTAAGAAGTCTACTGAGAAAGAGAGAATCCTACCCAGATTCTTGTCTCTATTTCATTTTTTTTTAATCTAATATTCAAGATTATTTTATACACTATGCCCAAAAGCAAAGTATGTATTATGGCAAATAGGATAAAGAGGAATTTTCATAATATTTGCTTTGTGAAGTATGCTAATTTTAATTGTCAACATCTAACATTCATGATGGTTCGCTCTTCTGTGAGACTGATTAGCTAGTGCACAAAGATTTCTCAAGAATTTTTTTTTCTCACTGAGCTTCCCTAAAGCTACACCCTTTACAGCTCCTAATTTGCATGGTAATAAGTTGCACAGAAGAAAAAGCACAAAGGCCATGCTATGCAGTCACAATTGCAAAAGCTAATTGAATAAACTCATTATACTGGCATTTAGTTAGAGGTTCTTAGCAGATATATTATATGATTTTTGTATTGTACCCAACAATATAAGAAGAAGCATGTCTCCAAACAAAGCTACTAGTAGTTTTCTCCAAGCAAGCTAATAGAAAGATAGATCTGCTTGGTATGGAGAAAGGAATGTCTTGTTTTTATTTCCCTTGTTCTATATAAATGACCCCCCTGCTGCTGCTTATGGCATTGGCAAGATAAAAGGAGGGATTTCAGTCCTAGTAGTACAAAGAGGAACTACAGGGACTTCCATACCTAAGCAGGTAGGAGGGATAGGTGCCATTAACCTAGACACTTACAAGGAAGATTAGAGAAAGGTTATGTTACCAATTTGTAACAATCAGTTAATAAACCATCCAGTTCATGGGAACCCTCACTTTATTTACTTGTATGTAGTATCCATTTATGTTGAAACAACAATCTTTATCTATAAAATCCTGCTCCGATAGATGTTTATTATTACTGATGTTGTTGGGTTGACCAGAGGACAGAATAAGGTGTAATAACACATGACTAGCTCATCATATGGAACTGTAAAGAGAGGCTTCGGTGTCTGAACTGAATATAAATAGTCTGCATTATAGGTTTCATGATTGATTCTACAGTTTTCCATCTTTGCTGCTTCTTAATCATCTTAGCTTTAGTGGAGAGAGATGATAGTTTTAGCTGTTTCTGCAATTACTGTTGCAGAATTATAGTACTTTTTCACTTTCTGAACTGAAAAATATTAAGTAACCTGACATGTTGTGCCCATATGGTTATTTCTTCAATTTTATTAATCACCAAGGTCTGATACATTAAAATGTGAAGAAAAATGAAGTGCATAAGGAAACTGCAAACCTTTCCTATCAATAAACATGGGATTTTGACAACTGAAAATGCAGAAAAAAACCTGAGGTGACAACCAGGTCCTTCAAAGTAAGTGGAAAAAAAGACATGTCATTCTGACTTCAGAACTGAAGAAGCTTCCTGGATGAGAAGCAAAACATTTTCAAGAAAGACAAAGTCCAGTAGCCTTTTGAAAAAGCACCTTTGGCACAACCATGACCGGGATGACTGAGAATCTCCACAGACATGTCATTCTAGAATTCACCATTGTTTTGGAAAATCACCAGCCATTAATTACTAACATAATATTCCCATTTTATTGGACTACTTAGGGGGAGATTGTTAAATTAAAAAGTAAATCATTGGGGTGATTAGATAACAATATTGTACACACAAAGACATACATACACCCAAAATATTATATACATATTCATACAGTATATGCATCTTTAAGTATACTATACATATACTATAAACCACCAAAAGTAATTTTGACAGTGGCAGCATATTTGTCTTCCTAGCATTTTCTGCTAGGATCCTAGCAATTTTTTTTGATCAACTGAATTGTTGATCCATTGTTTGCTACAGGAATTAATTGACCAGCTTGTCACTGACGCCTGATGTCATGGTGTGAGAGACTTGGCCCAAAGTCATTCAGCTAGATTTCATGCATAAGGTGGGACTAGAACTCACAGTCTTCTGGTTTCAAGCCTGGTGCCTTAATTACTAGATTAAATATGAAATATTTAATATTAAAGATTAATATTAATAGATTAATATGATAAATAAATAAATAATCTAAAATGTTTATATGCAGACACTGCCATATGTTAGACTCGATTGTATGGAAATGCACAATTAAAATTCTCCTGAGCAATGCTGTAGGGCTGATATAAATCTATTGGCTGATACGCTAAGTTCTTTTTTTTTTACTTAACACAGTTTGTATAGCATGGATATGACATATTTTGATTGATTCTTGTTTATTTCAAGTTTGAGAATTAAACAAGGAGAAACTATAGATGCTGGTACTTGGACTGTAATGCTAATCCCACATAACCTCTCTCCAGAAAAAAAAGAAAGAAAAATACATTTCTAGAAGAAGAACCTCATGCTTCTAGCTCACTATACCTCTTGTCAAGTTTATTGCTTTGTTCATCTTTCTTTAAGACTCATATGAATATAGTAAAAATGAAAGAAATATTTTTTTTAAGAAAGAAGAAACATTTATTTTCAGATAGAAAAGTAACATCAGGTTTGAGAAAAACAGTTAAAAATGAGTCATGCCGGATAGACATTTTTAGAAATGCTTTTTAATATGAAAACTGCCTATTTTGCACTATGTTACACGATGTGGTGGTATGTCATCTGGGGGAAGGGTGTCAAAACATCAAACTTGCAAAGTGGGAAGCCAGCTACAATGCTAACGCTTATGTGTGTGTGTGTGTGTTTTACAATAAGTGCTACACTACAGCCAAGTATATAAAAATCCAGTGCTAAAGATTGCATTCTCTGGACTTTTATGTTTTCTGTCCTGAAGAATCAGATAAGTATTGTGCACCCTGCAGCATAGGTCATGGGTTCAGCCAAGCCCCAAACTAAATAAATGGGCTAAGTCAATGGAAATAAAACACATTAAAAGCCCAAGCAAAGAGGAATCAAAAGTCACCAGTTGGGGTTTAAAAATTAATGCGAATGAGGAAAAAATAGTAAATTATTTATTATCTACAATATTTTTAATATTAGTAAAATACTTACAGTTACCTAATATTAGCAAGAACTTTAACCTTTCTGTGCAGTTACTGAACAATTCTTTCAGGCTTCACAGCATGGTCTTGCTTTTACTGCTTCCAATTTCTATGAAGAGCAAGCAACTGGTTGTTTTTTAATCCCAAGGAGACAATCAGCACCCTTGAATCTTGCCTAATTATAATAGCCAGTTAGAAGAAGAGAACAATTTGAAATAAACACAGCCAAAGGTTTTGCTGATAAGGAGAAAACTACTTTAAATTTAGAGATTGGCATGGAAGTTATTTTGAATAAATCAAACCTCTCCTGAAATTACAGGTTCATAATTTGGGATCCCAGTTGTTATTGGACTTACTTATGGCAATTGTGGTGAGGAGTGTACAGGTCGTGCTTAACTTCTGACAACTGAGCCCAAAACTTTTGTTGCTAAGTTGAGTGAATTTTGCTTCATTTTATGACCTTCCTTGCCACATTTGTTAAGTGAATCCCTGCAGTTGTTAAGTTAGTAACATGGATGTTAAGTGATTTTGTTTGTCAAAAAGTCACAAAAGGTGATCACATGACCCTGCGACACTGCAACTGTCATAAATATGAGTCAGTTGCCAAGTGTCTGAATTTTGATCACGTGACCATGGGGCTGTTGCAATGGTTGTAAGTGTGAAAAATGATCATAAGTCACTTTGTAACTTTGAACTGTTGTAAGTCAAGGACTACCTGTGTTTGACAAGTACAGCTAGCGTGCTAAGTGGAACCTTCTTGAGCCAAATGGATTTTGTGACATGTCTTGGTTATATTACTGCAGCACATAGGTGACTTTGGAAAAAAAACCCATCTTGAATATGCAATTGGTGTAGAATGTGGCTGCCAGCCTGCTAGCTGGTGCAAGTTATAAATATCTCAGGACACTTTTTATACTGAAAGATTTGCACAGGCTGTCAGTTACATTCTGGGCATGTTTATATGCTGGCACCAACCTTTAAAGTTATAAATGATGTAGAGGCAAATTAGGGTTGTACATGAAAGAAAACATATGTTTTGCTTCCACCATTTTAAGGAAACACTGGAATCTGGCATCCTTTATTATGC
>NW_015386947.1:0-9066 GCF_001527695.2 Protobothrops mucrosquamatus
TAGCTGTCAAAATGTTGCTATTAATATTAATAAAGTATTCTTTACAATATTAACACTGTTACAGGTAGTCCTTGACTTACGACCAAAATGGACCCCAAAATTCCCATGGCTAAGTAGGACAGTTGAGTTGTGCCCCATTTTACCTTTTTGCCACAATTGTTAAGTGAATCACTGTAATTGTTAAGTGAACCACGCGATTGTTAAGTGAATCTGGCTTCCCCCATTGATTTTGCTTTTCAGAAGCCAGCTGGGAAGGTTACAAAGGGTGATCACATAATCCTGTCAGAAATACATGCTGGTTGCCAAGTGCCTGAATTTTGAACATGTGACCATGGGGTTGTGTGAAAACCTGTGATGTCACTTTTTTCAGTGTGGTTGTAATTTTGAATGCTCATTAAACGAATGGTTGTAGGTCGAGGACTACCTGTAGTTATGTTATCAGTTTGTTACTGTAGATTTTAATTGTGGTTGGAACCAATTTGGTGTAGTAATTAAGGCACCAGGCTAGAAACTGGAAGACCATGAATTCTAGTCCTGCCTCAGGCACAAAGGCAATGGGTGACCTTGGGCCAGTCACTCTCTTAGCCCTAGGAAGGCTAACCACTTTTGAAGTCTTGTCAAGAAAACTGCAGTTGCCCAGGTGGTCAACAGGAATCAACACTAAACTTGAAGGAACCAAAAAAAAATAATGCACTGGTAGTTATATGTGTAGTTTACTTTTATCTACTTTACTGTGCCATTGGTCTATTGTGGTTGTTTTGCTATTCTGCTTAGATTTGATAGGAAATAAAAGCTTTCTCATAATGCAGATGGTCAATAATTACTAGCTTGGCTTTTCAGTTAAGACCTCTCAACAGGCATGTCTGCAGCAAGCTTTCTTCAGAATGTTCATTGTAACAATAGCTCATCCCATTACAACACATGTATAAAAGAAGTGGAGTTTGTATTGTAAAATTATGACACACATTACATCACTTCTCCTTGTCACCTGATGGATTGCTCTGTGCTGAAGAACTTGTGTTCATTTAAAAAGAAAAGGGGAAGGTTTCAGCTCAAATAGAGGGCAATGTGTTCTGTAGCTGGAAAGCAAATAAACATGAAGGGTTGGACTACATGATCTTTTTGATCACTTCCATCCTCACAATTCTTTGATCCTGTGAATGAGTGCACACAGTGCAAGCCTTGGGGCTATTCCCACCACCACCGCTGGAATACAGCAGAATACAATTAGCCAAGGCAAGTCATAGGGGAGGAAATCAAAAGCCAAAGGATTTGTAAGAGGACTTCTTTAGATGCTAATAATATCATAAGACATACTTATGCTGCAATAGTTACTTTGTATGATGTAGTATAATTTAAATTAAAGGAAGTTAATTTAGTTATTAGGCTGTCTGAATTTTATTTTATTTTTTGCAATCAAAGCTGATCTTGGTAAAAATACTCTTCCTTAATTAGCAAGTGCTTAATTTCATTGGAAAATTACTGCAGATGCTAATCCACATGAACAACAAACATGTTAAAAACTTTATTTTACATTATATACATTAGGAAATATTCATTACCAACAACAATACAGACCATAAATCAATTTTAATGTATTTTGTTCTTACTTTATATCACAGTATAAAGAACATATACAAAAAAGTATGTATTTTCCCTAAAACATGGCATTTACATATCGCACCGAAAAGAATCAGAATAGTTTTGCTCAAAACTAAAATTCCTGTGATGTATTATAACCATTTAATTTTGTGAGGTAGTAACTAAATAATTCTGGCTAGGTGTTAAGACATTAAGAGAAAAAATGTGACAACAGTAATAAGGCAAAACATTTTTTTTAAACAAAAGCAAAATTCCTTAAAACCGTTGCCCCATCTAGTATCACTTTTTCTCCAGAACAGGTAGTCAATATATGGTGTCCTTGATGGCAGTGGGTTGGAAGCATCCTTCTCTTCAGAAAAACGTATGTGCATGTTGCATGTTATATATTAGTGCCAAGAAGCTGTTACCCTCTACTGATTATTAATGTACTCGTTTCCCACACAACTGGCCTTTAGAAGTTGTAGCTCAGCATCACAAGGAAGGTCATAATTTCATCACTCCTGTTGCTAGGGTGCATATGGGTTGCTGGCTTTCCTCCTGCCTGAACTGAGAGGCCGGTCTACATTTCTTGTGAGATTGGGAAAACCAGTTGCAATAAGAATTTCCTTTTTTTTTTAAATGCTTTTCTCTGTTACTGATCTTTTGTTTGAAAACTTTGTTGCTATGTCTGAGGAAGAGCAAAGATCCTTGAACATAATTTTAAAACCATTGATTCATATTCCTTGGTAAAAGAAAAGCTTCTATCTACACATGGAATGCAGCAGGAGCCCTATGGCCCTAACATCCTATAAGAATCAGAGAGGAGCTCTGCAGATCCAACAGGGTACAATGGTAATTAATTAGTGATAGTCAATCTCTTATTAATGAAGGAAAATGTATACTTTCTTTTAATGCAAGTGCTAATGAATATCTGCAAAGTACTGCATATAGTACTAAGGCCTTTTGCACATGGCTATCTGGATCGGACTCCAAATATTTAGACACTTCCACAGTATGGAGTGCTGTAAATTTTTGCATGATATAGTAGCCAGTAAGACTCATAATAAAGCTTATATTATCATTGTACACACTTATAATTACACCAAGGTACCACTACTGGATGTATTCCTATTTCAAAATAGGTATTCTTTTCTCCAAGCATAGAAAATAATTAAGAGAATCTTCCTTAAATATAAAAATATAGGTGTTCAATTGGCTGGTTTCACAAAGAGAACTACCTAAATAAGCTAAAATTATAAAGCCTAAATTATTTCCACAAATGTACTTTTGTGACTGAATACATTACATATTAACACTTTGTGCAACCAAAACATCAGTGTACTTGCATAGAACTAAAAACAAGATTGTAATAGGATTACCGCCTTGATTACAATGTCTAAAAGATTTATTTATATTAGTAAATTACATAATAAAATACAATAGTGTTATTTAAATGCACTGTGTTTATCAATAGCATCCCATTAGTCCTTAAAATAGTACCCAAACACAATTTTCTGTCCTCAGCAAACTTTACATATCTGTACAAGTAAAACATTTTGTTCATTATCTACAGAAAAATCAAGAGAGGCCTCCAATAATACATTTCAACAAAAAATACTGCATATATGTACAAACATTACATAATAGTGAATCAAGAGTTCTGTAGAATGTGCTAATCATATGCATATCATTCATGCAAGCATTCTTGTTCTCACTCATACTCATACACTACAATAAATTACAAAATAACTGTAGTTGGGATCCTTTTGCTTTTATGCAATTGCTGTCAGATGTATTGAAGCAGTAGTGTTTCCTTATCTTGTTGCCTCTCAGTAACTGTTCTCATGACCTGCTAAGATGTACAGGTTGCTATTGGCAGTAGGGTTATCTGTTGGTCTACTCTCCAGTACCACAACTCTGGGGGAAAAAAGAACGTCCCAAAAACAATAATTTTGGCAGATATATAAAAACTTTATGAAAGCCCTTAATTGGGTCTTGCTTTCAGATTGGGGCAGGATGGGGCATGTGACACAACATAAGCCAATTGAGAGTCTTTTTTCTTGATCTAATCAAGTATGCTTATTCTCCTTTACCCAACCACAGCTTAAATGACAGAGCAGCTGCCAGGAATTGGTCACTTGCCCAGTGAGGTGAGTGAATGGCAATAACGCACTGGCCAAGTTCCTTCCCTGTAAATGGTGGAAGAATTTGAGCTGTCCAGAAGAAAAAGACAAGCAAGTGAATTCTACATAGCAGGTCTAGTGATTCCTGCTTCTCCTCAGCAAAAGAATGAGTTTGGCAGCTACTAATGTAATGGGTCCCAAGCCTAATAGATAATTTATTCCAAAACTACTCCCTCCTTATATGTTGTGATTGTAATTGATCATACCTGTCAGATCCAAGAAGTCTAAATATTCTTGTACTGTCAGAAATTTCCTGGGTGATCTATTTGAAAAATCAAATATTTAACAGAGTGAAGGTGCATGTAACAAATGCTTAATGAATCAAACTTTGCAAGCATTTTACTTTGCAGTATTAAATAAAATTAACTGGTCATATCTAAAATTGAATAAATACATATATACATACATACACACAGTGGCTAACTAGGGCTACCGAATCTAGCTGCAACTTCTGGACATCTACTAGACAGAAACAAAGGAGAATAGAAAACTAAGTCTTTGTATTGGTTATCTTGACATTGGTAGATCTGCCAGCCCTACTTTTAAATGTTATTTAAATATTTCAGGGCAACTGAAATTATATAATACACAAAGTGCTAAGTGACTCAAACTGTACAGTCAAATTTATGGTATAAGTTATCATTATTCACCCCTTTTCCATATGAGGTGACTAAGGTTAAGGGAGTACTTTAAGTTACTGAGTGAGTTCACAGAAAAGCCAACATTTCTATGAGGGAAAATGTATTTATAGCTGCTATAATTTGGAAAATAATCTGAAGTTTAAGCTGATAAGAATACTAAAAATTCTTTTTTGTTTTCAGATTATTTTTCAATAATTAAATTTAATATTCTTTTTCATCTCTCAATATTTACCTCATTTGAACGGAAACTCCTGCCTTGCATCCCATGCTTCCAAAAAGCCAAAACACTATCTTGTAAGCAAACTGGCAGGAAAGAAAACACAAATTAGAGTTTTTGTACTGTGTCTTAAAAAACACTTTCCTACTTAAACTGTATTGATTCCATACATTATTTAATGAATGAAGGACCGAAGTTTAGGGTGCAAGAAGTTTTCATCTTTTTGTTTTATATGACCAACTTGTTTCCTTTCTCTATTCTGAACCTTCCATTTGTTATCTGAAGTTGGATGGGCAGGATACTACAAAGCAAATGCTATTTGGGAGTCCAGATCATGGACAGTAATTGTCTCACTACATTCTACCTTGATCAGGCCTCACTTGAAATGCTGTGTCCCTGAAGCCAGTGTGGAGGAGAACTTGAATTCTCTGAGGAATATTTAAAGGAACTAATTAAGTTTAACTGGCAAAAGAGAAGATGGAGGGGAGATGGAACAATAGTCTTCAGATGTCATATGGTGGAGGGAGTCGATTTCTTCTCTGTCACCCAGGAGGGAAGGACCAGAACCAATGAATGAATTTGAAATCCATTCAAATTACAGGGAAATAAGAGTCAGGTAAGATATTAGCAATAGCACTTAGACTTATATACAGCTCTATAGCGCTTTACAGCACTCTCTGACCAGTCTACAATGTCAGCATATTGCCCCAACTTTCTGGATCCTCATTTTGCTGACCTTGGAAGGATGGAAGGCTGAGTCAATCTTGATCCCATTGGGATCGAACTCCAGACTGTGGACAGAGCCTGCAATACTGCATTCTCACCACTATAAGGCATGTGAGATGCCTTAAGGAGCACGGAAGGCCTTCTCTATCTTTTAGTTATCTTGCCTTCCCCGGATATTACAACCTCTCTTCATAAAGAACAATCCAATGAGAGTTTATGGTCAAAACATTTTTAGTGTTCCCTTGACTATGTTTTGGAAGGATATGATTGTCCTAATTTTATATCTGTTTTTAGCAATATATGAAATGACTTGGCTTGCCATTAGAGACATTAGAATTGTGCATACAATTCTTTCTATCTTCAAATTTTCATCTATATAATGCAAATTTTCATTATATAATATGGTGAAGTATTAGAATAGTTAGCTGAAGAAATGCAAGGTTCATTTTTTACTTACCTATTGATTCAATTTGGAAATCAAAAGTGAGTTCAGAGGATAGTTTTCGACTAGATTTTAATCTGCCTTGCAAATTTACAATTTTTATACAGCCTGAAAAAGCAAAAATATTTATTACTCAGCAACATTTCAGAGTGCACCTTATCCAAATATTTATATATGAATCATAGTTGTCACTTACAATCCAAGCAGACTAAAATGGTATCTCTCTCCAGTTGTGTTACATGTACAACACTTGTCTGTGTGATATCTATAACAAAAGAACAGAGTTAACATTTTTTAACATAAATACCAAGAAAGATATTATGTAGTTAAGCTGTATCAACATCCAAATTTATTTATTTATTTATTTATTTAGTGTGTGTGTGTGTGTGTGTGTGTGTGTATAAATTTTACAGGATAATTTTTCTTCTTAAAAAAAACCCACCATTCTCATGCTACCTGCTGATTGGTTTGTAAATATGATAAATTAAAAAAATTAAAAAGGAGGTTGATGAGATGAGAGTTATCTTTTAAAGTGGAGGAACACAAAATAGCTCAAGAATCATACTTTCCTTGAGCAAGCCTAAATAACACGAGGAGATGCAATTCCAATCAGAAAGCCCATGCTTTCCCTAAGACGGCTAAAATGGAACATTTTCTATTTCCTATTTTCTTTTGCTCATGTAGAAAGATGGTTCATCCCTCCCACTAAGCATGAAGGAAGGAGAAAGCAAGAAATGATATTCTTAATAAAGAACAAAGAGGACAGAATTAAAGACAATGAGAGGGGAAGCCTGATAAATTCCCTTTGACCCTTGGATTAGAAATTGTCCATCCCTCTTCTAAGCACCCAATGTCTTTCCACAAAGGCAAAGAACAGATAAGAAAAATCTGATCAGAACCATTCTCTCACAATATTCAGTGGCTGGAGAAAAAAAACCCAGCCAAATACTATTTGTCCAGTGATAAGACATTGAGTGACCCAGACAGAGGGTCAAGCCAAAGAGCACTAATGACTCCAAAATATATGTAGTTTAACTATTAAACCATCTTGGAATGGAAGCATTATAAACCTAGAATTTGAAAGTACAGAAATCAAAAAAGTAAAATAAAGAAATCCAGGAAATAGTATAGAATCCATTAGCATGGAATTTATGGAATTATCATAGGAAATAACAAACCTGTTTCTGTAAACCACGAAGAGGTAGAATTTGGATTGATAGTTTCAAATTTCACCACTTGGTTGAAATCTCTCCCTTTAGTTACACCAACACAAACCAAAGGGAATTCCTGTTCAGGCACTACAAGCATTTCAAACAACCTCAGTGGACATGGTACAGGAAAGTCTATGTGCTAAATCAAGAAATATGTTAGTCACAAAGTAGTTATCAAAACAGAATATTATTAAATTATTTCAACAATATATTACAATAAAATAGGCTTTCATTATGTTAGGTTTTTATTAGTAAATTCAATCTCCTTTATGAAATAGATCAATAGATAACATTTTAAAAATAAAGTCTTAAAGGAGATTGTGGTTTTGCTTTTTAAACAAAATGTCAATTATGATCCTGTTAGGTATCTATGGTAACTTTGAATCTTTAAATATATCTCAAGTCTATGGACAGTGCAAATGTGGAAGCAGGATTGAATCCATGCTGCAAAATCCATGCTTCCTAAATGCGGTAGATTCCTACCAACCAGAGAAAAGGTGAAAGAGCAACAGTCTTCCTTACATGTCACTTTGGGAATTGTCTTGTGCCAGTGACAATATTGGAAGAATATTGTTCTCTTTTGAACAATTGGGTTAGGGAAATCCAAGGTAATTTTTGAATACTCCCCAGAAAATTATCCCTCCACTTTGCCAGCCATCTATCAATTTCTGTCAATGGATCAAGAAGCCCTCCAACGAGCAGAGAGTATGTTTTGACCTGCTTACTTTCTGAATATTCTAAAGCCTCTCAGAAGGCAAGTAATGGGCTAGCATTTTAGATCCAGATTTTTTTTCCCAAAACATGAACAAAGCCTCTCTGCTTTTTAAAACAATTTCCTGTTTCAAATCCCTCCCCCCAATACTGGTAAAGCTCCAGGATCTTTATTCAGGCTGAGTTGCAGTGAATATGTTTTAACCTTGTATTTGTTAATAACATTGCAACAATTGCTCCTGCAACTACTAGTAATAATCTCTCTCTCTCTCTTTAATTCTTAGAATTGTTGCTTTTAAAGGAACCTACCTTGATTAACATGAATTTCTGCATTGGTTCAACCCATTCTAGTAGAATAATACTAGACTGTAGTGCCCCAGAAAGGTATTTGTGTCCTGTATAAGGATTCCTCACTGGGAAAAAAAAGAGCATTCTCCTTAGAGCAGGGCTTCTTAAACCTTTTGCTATCCCTTTACTATAATCTTAATTTACACAACTCCCCTAAAAATCTAAGCACCAAAATGAACAGAAATGACCAATGAAAAACAATACAATGAAACTTTGAACAAGCTGGATTCATTGTAATAGTGTACAACTAAAAGGATCTTCACATCTTCCTTGGACTCTGTCTTCACCACTTCTAGGGAGGTAAATTTAGTTTAGGAAATCCTGCTTAGAGTAAAACATGGATAATGTATAAATTGAAAGAGGCTGTGGTGAGGCCCCTCCTCAAGAAGCCCTCCCTGGACCCGGCTACTTTGGCCAACTACCGGCCTGTCTCCAATCTTCGCTTTCTTGCGAAGGTTGTTGAGAGTGTGGTGGCATGACAGTTCCCTCAGCACCTGGAAGAAACTGTCTATCTAGACTCGCGCCAGTCCGGCTTCCGGCCTGGGCACAGCACGGAAACGGCATTGGTCGCGTTGGTTGATGATCTCTGGAGGGCTCGGGATAGGGGCTGTTCCTCTATCCTGGTCCTGTTATGTCTCTCAGCGGCTTTTGATACCATCGACCATGGTATCTTGTTGCACCGGTTAGGGGGGTTGGGAGGCACCGTTTTACGATGGTTCTCCTCTTACC
Organism: Protobothrops mucrosquamatus; assembly: GCF_001527695.2. Classification (NCBI taxonomy): domain Eukaryota; kingdom Metazoa; phylum Chordata; class Lepidosauria; order Squamata; family Viperidae; genus Protobothrops; species Protobothrops mucrosquamatus. The sequence goes on from NW_015386947.1 coordinate 8,790, forward strand.
TCTCGGACCGGACGCAATTTGTGTTGGCAGGGGGGCAGAGGTCAACCTCGAGGCGCCTCACTTGTGGGGTACCACAGTGGTCGGTCCTCTCGCCTCTCCTGTTCAACATTTATATGAAGCCACTGGGTGAGATCATCCGTGGTTTCGGGGTGGAGTTTCATCAGTACGCAGATGACACCCAGCTGTACATCTCCACCCCGGACCACCCCAACGATGCCGCGGAAGTGATGTCCCGGTGCCTGGAGGCCGTGCGAGTCTGGATGGGGAGGAACAGGCT
>NW_015386947.1:9374-25963 GCF_001527695.2 Protobothrops mucrosquamatus
CGGCCTGGCGTAGTTTGGATTGTGTTTCAGTGGGGGGTTTTGTATGGGTGTGTTTTTAGAACAGGCCTATTATTCAATTCGATTTTAAAACAGAAACTATTTATTTATTCGTGGTTTTTAGTATCGCCTGTTCACCGCCCTGAGTCCCGCAAGGGAGATAGGGCGGTATATAAATTTAATAAATAAATAAATAAATATTATGCAACACTAGAGAACTGGATACCTGCATAAAAAGCTAACATGAAACTGTTCTGTTATTCTCTAGCTGTAGCCTTATTACACATGAAAGTAGTGTAAAAGGGTCATAAATGATCACAATTTCTTTTCTATTTCTATTGTGAAAATTATACTTTTGAAAAAAAAAATCCTAGGTAGGAATGAATATTTTCCTTCTTTGTCTGCTAAGATAACTACCTACATAGAACCAACATCTCAGATTCATGTGTGCTTATCATAAAATATTCTATATGGCATATATAGAAAAATATATAGGAAGATGTACACATGTGCTATAACAGTATATGTTAAGGATAGGGGGATAAGCCCTATTGCACAATTCTAAATTTCTCAGGGAAACTCAGCACCAAAAGATCCCATTCCTACAAACTCTTACATCCTCTGAAAATTTTATTTTGTACCCTATTCTGCAAAATATTTCTTCACAGCATGGTGCATCATCAAATTACAGCAGAGACATTAAAATAGATATTAAATGTAAAATTCCAAGCCAATCATTATATAGGTGTAACATTATAAAAAAGACACACATTGAAATGAAAAAGTATCCTTACTTACCCACACAGCATTTTTGACACCATTTGGTATCTGGGATTTTTGTAGACACTGCAAACTTCCTAGAATGCGTGAAGAACAATGGAAATTAATACCATATCTTTCTCCAGATATGATCCTACTGCCAGAGCCTTGATTTTGGTCTAAATCAATTGGTGGAAATAGAGTGGTAGGGAGGTACAGTTAACTGTAACAGTATACTACAGTATACTATCTTAAAGTTTGGAACCTTTTTACAGGGTGCGGAAGAGAAAATTCCAACTTTTTTCAGTCTGCTTTCACTGGCTGTTTGGATGATTTTTTTAAAAAAAAAAATACAATAAATTGTTCTTGTCTACAAACACTTGTGAGCCATTTTGATGACTCCATTTTTTTTTTTTTTATAGAAAAAACAAGATCCAAAACAAGCAATATATTTACCTGGGAAGTATTCTGTCAGGTAGTTTATGTGCTGGTATAGCCACTGGTAACTTCTGCATTTGCCGTGCATAGTCAAATAATCCTGGCAAATTATGAGAATAAAGCTGAGAAGCTTTACCTATAAATAAAAGAGTAAATAATTTTTTTTAAAATTCTACAGACCAACGTACTAACTATTTACAATGCTTGTTTTAATGAAATGTCCTACCAGATATTGATAGCAAGCAATTGTTCATTACATATAGCCATGTGCATCGTCGGGGAAATAACTGATAAAAGAGAAATAATTTTGAATGAGATAGATAATAAACTTGATATAGTAAGCCATTGTTAGTCATCCTGTGTTACACTTGCTAAGCACACATATTTTCTTGGTTGTTTATTAAACCTATAATCCGCCTTTTAACATATGGTTCCAATAAAAAATAAATGCAAAAAATGTAAAGTTAAGTAGTTGTGTTTGATTTGTTGCTAGATAGCCTATAGGAACTGCAGGAAAGCCACATGTATAAGGTATAAACCATGTTTAAAATCAAGACAGCTTGATGTAATTGTATCCTATTTGTTTTTTAACAAAGCTAAGGGTAGCCCAGACCAAGGAGAGTCCCACCAATTTGCACCAGATAAGATCCTCTAGGCAGGAACCGTCAGCTGGCAGTCATCTGCTGTTCAGCAATCATGCTCAATATGATATAGTTCTTAATTTTGCTGCTACTGGTGGGTCTTATACTTCAACTCACCCATTTAAGGTGGAAATAAGGCACTATGTTTTATCTTCAATAATACTTGCTATATCATTGCCCCATGATCAGGATCGAGAGGTTATATAAACCAGTGGATATAGAGTCTCTGATGGGACCACAAAGTCTGAGTAGGGAGATGGGTGGCATTTTAGCACTTTCTCTTTAAAACAATTCACTTAACCATTATCCAAAACTGTAGTCTACATTCTGGATACCTGTATTCATATTTCCATGTTGTTTTATATTTTCTCATTAATTTGAAAGGGATATACAGTAATTAAATATAATGAAGGTAAATTTAACAATTAGTGTATACTGAAGGCACCTGAGGGCAGGACAAGAAGCAACGGATGGAAACTAAGAACTAAGGAGAAACTTCCTGACGGTTAGAACAATTAACCAGTGGAACAACCTGCCTCCAGAAGCAGTGAATGCTCCAACACTGGACGTTTTTAAGAAGAGACTGGACAGCCAAGGTCCCTTCCAACTTTTTATTATTATTATTATTATTATTATTATTATTATTATTATTATTATTATTATTATACTATTTATTGGTTTGGCAGTAATAATATTTTGATATAGATATTATTAAATTGTCTGAAGTTTCAGTATCTATTTTTGGATAAAATCCAATGCTTTACATAGACACCCGTTTCTTTTTCTGGATATAAAAAAACTATTTTAATTAGATCAATTAATAGCTAACATTTCATATGATCACTTGCAGAAATACAGACATTTAATGAGATATAGCTATCTTGAAAAATCTAATTTAAATTATCTAGTGATAATTGTAGCTGCCAAATATCTATCCCCAAACTTGACTATTTTCAGCCTTAAAAATAAAAATCTGATCTCTTGGTAATTAACAGAAAAATGTTTTAGGCTGTATTGAGAAAATTATTCACTACTACATTTGAAAACCGAAATCTGAATACATACCTGTTCCATTGATGTTTCATGAAGCTCATTAAGATTTAATGTATAAATACCTTCCTCAGCACCAAATATTAAGTACTGATCTACAAAGAAATGCAGGTACTTAACAAAAGTTTTCATTTGATCACAAACACAAGTCTCTCAAAGCAATACCCATAAATTTAAACTAGCACAGATTAAAATATACTACTTAAACATAGGGCAGATATATGACTGAATCCTTTTTTAAACAAGCGATTCAAAATATCTTGAGTTAAATGGTAAGGAATTACAGATTACACCATGCACGGTTGGAAAATCAATGCTGAAACAAAGCAGATTTATTTAGTGCCTGAAAGCCATTTTCTTTCATTGATTTGCAATGCTTAATGGAACTGTTATACATAAACCATCATTATCTATTCATTTTTGGATGCATATAAGAGCCAACTATTTGGAAGTCTGAAACTGCCCCACCCTCCCAATGTGAGGGAGATGATTTAAAATGTTATAAATAAGTAAAAATAAACTATTTCTAGTTTTAAATATTAATTGGCAAAGGGCCAAAAGTCTATATTTTGTCCAAGGTCTATTCAGTTGCAAGTTTGTGCAGAGATTTGAAGACATGACTGAATAAATAAGGTTGACCAAAGGGCATGCATACAAGAACGCATAAATAAATAAACATAATCTCCTCCCCTTTATCTACAGATGACTTTATGCTCTTCAAATTTAGCTACCGGTATTTTGTTCCATTATCTGTGTAAAACTAGGTCTTATCTGTCTAATCAGGATTAAGTAGATGATAAAAGGTTCATAGAGGATCATTAGCACAGACAATAAAATCTCAAATCATATGAAAAGCCTCAAATAAATCTCTAGTATATTAGGTTTATAGAGAAAACATAATTTGGTATATGACTTTCATCCTGTAAAAACGTTTAACAGGATTATAGTTATTCCAGGTATCCATATTAGTTCAATTAGTTCAAATCCATGTTCCATTGGAATGATTTCATAAGCCTGCGGATAATTACTGGAACAACTAGAAAAAAGTCACTTGGGTGAGATAGGGGCATAGAAATGTGATGAATGAATGAATAAATAAAATATTGACTAATAAAAATCTTAGAAGAGAATCTTGCTAAAGCTTCAAAAGAGATCAGAGAAGTATCCATCTCTTAGGGGAAACTCCCTGCCTCAGTGTGTGAGCAGTCAAGTGGTAGCCAGAACTCAATCCCATAATAAAATGCTTTTTATTAAATATTATTTTTAAAATATTATTCCATCCTGGTTCAGGGCAAACACATAAGTTTAGGAAAGTTATGATGAGACTATTACCTCTTGTATCAGGATTTATCCATGAAGTTGCACAGTGAATTTTCAAGGGGCATCCATTGAAAACCTTTGAAAAGCAAGCACCCATCTGTAAAATAAATAATTTAGACACATAATTTAGAACAATGAATTTATGAGTGGCTTAAGAACTTTCAATTTTCAACTAAACATGAGCACCTTCAGTGAAGTGAAAGATCTGCATATAACAATATGGCATATCATACAATGCTATAATGTGATTTTCCCTTAATGTGATTACAAATTGTAGGAGAGCTGTGTTAGTCTATGGTGGCAAAATTTAAAGGAGTCTAGAAACTCTTTTTTACTCTCACAAATTTTGTCTCTCATATGTAACTATCTTCTACTCCCTTCCTCTCAGCTCATTCCAATTGATGAGCTACAGAAGATTTCAATTCTGGGTGTCATCTTATTGTTTCAGTATGTTTTAATAATATTTGTATGACGTTTCTTTTTTCCTTGATTTAATTTCCTACATTGATATGGCAGCTACACTATTTTGTTGAAAAACATTGACTGCACTTTTTTTATTTTCAATTTTATTTCAAACACAATACATCTGGATCCTCAGAGAGAGTTACAGCTACTCTGTAATTATTTGTTGTAACAGGCATGATTTTGTTAATGCAGTACATAAATGTAATTTCTAAATAAAAATTGTATTCAACCATGCTGTTGGCTAGTATTTCAATTTTATTAAAATGAGTTTGTCAGGTTCAGAATGGAATACTTACATGTACTTTTGGTGTGGGTGGAAGACCGTTACTAATTGGCTTCTAGGAAAGAAAAAAAACCATACATTTAAATACTGGCTTTGAATTTGAGCTAAGATAACTGGGGGAAAAAAATCCATCGAAGTGGGAAGGTATGTGCTCATGGCATTGAAGTGGTGCTTTTAATATGATGGGGAGACCTAGCTTTCATCTCAAGACTTGTTGAAGGGGCCTATTAATTAGATTTCTATACAAAACAATGAAGGCAAAGTTCTTTGCTAGGTTCAAGTTGGAGAAGAACCAGAAACTTAAGATAGTCCAGAAGGACAGGTTGTTTCACAAATGAAGGAGAATATTTAATTAATTGCAGAATTCAATCTGGGTCAGTCACTGGGTCCAGAGGTTTAGTCTTTCAAGCTTTCCGACTCTGCTTGAGTCCATCCTCAGGGAATTTCTCTCTAGCAGAGTGCGTGCTTTGGGCTATTCTGTGTGTGCTATTTGAACAGGTTGTTTTCCCGTGGTTGTGATTCTCAAAGTAGACAGGCACATAAGTTTGAGGTAGAAAAAAGTTAAGGAGTTATTTAGTTAGGTATGTCATTTTTTTACTATCTAACCTAGTAGTATCAACACTGATTTAAAAGCTTAGGTTTTCTCTCTGGTTTATTTTAATAAAAAATACTGGGCTTACACAATAAATGAAAGTAATTAGAAGGAATTTTGCATCTGTAGCCTTTGGGAAGAATCCTCACTGCATATTTGCAGCTAAATCATGATTAGAAGCATTGCCATTGGATTTAGAGGACAAATAATTTGTCTTCCTGCTGCAGTCTAAAGTGATCTTGAATATTCATGATATTCTTATGTAAACAGACCCCTCTACCACTGGCAATTGATTATGAGAATCATGAACTTCCATTCTATGCTGAAGTCAAAAAGCTTTTGTTTAGAAAAATATGTTCAAGTAAGACACATTGGTCCCAACATGGCACATAAATTATTTTCCTCCCCCTTAGGCATTGTCTTATTTTGCAGCTTTTGGAATATGATCTGGCAATTTTGCTTTCATTTTTGAGTGCCTTCTTTTTGCATTCTTACAAAAGGCACTCACTATATCTGTTAAGACTACCAACCCTACAATTCCCTCCACCCCTATAGCTCCTGAAGAGCTTATTTCTGGTACATGGAAAAATACATTTCAGACATTCACTGAGATGTATATTCCACATATGTGCAATAACATTAATAATGGATTTATTATCTAGCTTTTCTTTGCAATACAAATGCTTAAATTCACTAGCATAAAAATACTGTAAATTCAGATACCAAAAATACAAGCAAATCATAAAGTGCGATAACCTAAAGGAATTTGCATTGAGTTTTTCCAACAATCTGAAAGAACAAAGCAGAAACATAGCATTACCTACCAATATTTCCTTTCTTTCTTTCCTAGGATTAGTGTGCCTATTCTCACTTGGTTCTTGATGAGGAGAACTCTCTTTGTCACCATTTAGTTGCACAGAATTAAATCCATTACCTTCAGAGAAAATGTTAAAGGCAATTAAATAATGCATCACAAGAACACTTCGATTCACATGCATCACTGAAATCTCCAAGGTCTACTGAAAGCATTTTCAGATTTCCGAAAAGCTACGAAGCATTGTTGAGATTAACTCCCATTTACAGAACTTATTTTAGTCTCGATTAAATCCAAGCTGGAGAATATTTCAGAAGCACTATCGTGTTTCCCCGAAAATAAGACACAGTCTTTTTTGGGGGGACAAAAAGACCCATTAGGGCTTATTTTTGGGGAATGTCTTATTTTATGGCCACTCGCCCACTCCATCCCGTCTGGTTGCTCGCGGCTGCAACAGGGCAGGAGAGCGCTATCGCACCAATGCTGCCGCTGTGAGGTAAGGTGAGGCAGATGGAGCTGCCCCAGGAGCCCCACACCCGCTTACCTCAGGGCCCCTGCAGCCAGGCCACCCATGCCCCACCACCTGCCTCACCTCGCGGTGGCAGCAGCATCAGCATTAGCCCCATAAAGCAGGATCCTGCATGGCCGCTGGCTTACTTGTCTGGTTGCTCGTGGTTGCAATGGGGCAGGAGAGGCAAGGCAGGTGGGGGGGGGGGTGGAGCTGCCCCACACGTCCTGCACCAGGCTGGCTGCCCACCTCTTACCTTTCACTCCCCTCCCAAGCCAGACTGCCATGCCATGGAGGATAGGAAGGGGAGTCTCGGTCCCCTTACCCGGTCCCCCTCCACTGTTTCAGAGCCAGGGGAGTGAAAGCCTGTGCACACAGCTGTGACCGCTGCTGGAGGGGCTTTCTTTGATCCCCGCCACCACGGCTTTGCCCCACCCCGCCCTGCAGATGACCTACCCAGTGGCAGCCATCTCCTCCTCCTCCGCCTGCCTAATGCTGCCTGCTCCCCATTTTGGAGGCAGGGGGAAGTGACGATGAAAGGCTTTCGCCGTGAGCAGGCAGCGCAAGGCAGGTGGAGGAGGCAGCTACCACTGCCTGGTGCAGTGGCAGCAGAAGCCTTTTGTCATCACTCACCCCTGCATCCGAAATGGCGAAGGGGATCCAGGTAAGGCGACCGAGCTTCCCCCACCCATCCTCCATAGCATGGCAGTCCGGCTTGGGGGGGGGAGTGAAAGGGAAAAGGTGGGCAGCCAGGTCATTGAACGGGTGGGGGAAGATCACCGAGTGGGGAGTGGCCTGGCTGCAGGGCCCTAAGGTAAGCAAGTGCAGGGTGCATGGGGCAGCTCCACCCCACCTGCGTCTTACCTCATGGCGGCAACACTGATGTGACATGTACTCTCCTGCCCCATTGCAGCAGCGATCAACCAGACGGTGGGACGAAGTGGGCGGGCTCTTAACTAGGACTTATTTTGGGAGAAGGGGTTATATAGGTGCAGGCCAAAAATCAGGCCAGGGCTTATTTTCTGGGTGGGTCTTATTTTGGGGGAAACACAGTATAAGGGATGGTTGTCTATGCTGGCCTACAAACCAAGGGATAAGTTTGAAAATAGTGAGACATCCCAACAAACTGATAAGAATAGTCAGTTACCATTGAGAGCTACTTTTGTGTCCTGCCCTGAACCTTCAAAGCAGACTAGACTTCCAAAACAAATTTGCAAATCTTCTGAAACAAAGTTCATTAAATGGCATACATACATTATGAAATTGGCATACTTAAAGTATGAACCCAGTCTTGACAATTGTAATTTATTTGTAGTTTGAACTATAAAAAAGTTATGATGGAAGACACCAAACTGAGGTCTTATACTAATTATTTTTCTTCTATTTATTCACTCTAGAATATGGTGAGATTGAAGTATAATACTTAAAAATATTTTTGAGAAATCTCAGTTTTTCTCAATTAGTAATAATGTTTATTATGGTCACAGGCCTGAATTACAAATAAGAAGCATTAAAAAAAACAAAAAAGACAAGATAATATATTACAATTAGTGGTAGATTAACAATGGCCTAATTTTGCAGCCAGTATAACAAAATTTAGCTACGGTACATTCAAAGAGATTACAGTGGACTGATCTGATAATAACAATTGTACATAAAAAAGATTTGTGTTTCCCAGTTATTTTATCAGGTGAGGTGTTATGAGGGGTCTGTGAGTCCTTAGTGGAGGAACAATATGGTAGGACATATAAGATGTAGTTTAGATAGCTGCTTGTCCACAGAAACACAGTCTCAGCTCATATGGAAACATTTTTTTTCAATATGATCCTTTACCTAAAATGTTTGATTTCTGTGGAGGTAACCGAGGGGGTGGTGGTCTAGGAGGGACTTGAGTGTTTGATTTTGCAGGACTCTCTGAAATAGGACATCTTTTAATAGTTCCTTGATTATCATCCTCAGAAGCATGATTTTCCTGTGGAACGTAGATGGATTTAGGCTAAAAAAGAATAAATTATTATTTTAAGATATCTATGCAGTTATTTATTCAGAACATCTATCATACTACTTTTCTCTCAAACTTTAAACCTAAATCTATAAAGACCAGCTTCACTTACTGGTTATGAAAGAAAGGAACTCAATATTTAAAGCCTTTTCTTTATAACTGTAATAAGAACAGTAAGTTTTGTTCTTTTGTTAATGATATAATTTAGTACAATTACTGAGTTGATAATTAGAGTAAACAATATTTTGTTTTAGCCTTATATCCAATTCTAGTCTACGTTGAATTCAAATATGACAAACCATAGATTCCTTATTATAGGAATTTACATCCCTCCTGCTCTCAGTGAAGCTATCTTAGTTCCTTAAATCAAATTCCCACTTTGGAAATCAAAGAAAACCTATAAATAGTCTGGGAGGAAAGAAAAGGATGCAAAAAATTTCTTCCGGGTCCAGTAATCCACTACTTAAAAACATTTCAGGATTATTACATTTGTCTTAGCCAATATATTTGGCTGGAAGAGTTCAGGAGACAAACCTTTTCTGCTATAGCTCCCACCCTCTGGAATATTGTGCTCCTCAAGGTGAGATCTGCCCCCACCCACTAGGCCTTCCACAAAGGCCTGAAAAACTTGGCTCTGTCGATTGGCTTGAAGCCCCAATGGGGGCATCCCACTCTGAAGGTGGTTAGTAAATTAAGAATAACCCATCTCTACCTCATTTATGCATTGGTTCCTTTCTTATCTAGTTTTTTTTGGTAACTTTTAATGCTTTTAAAATGTTTTAACATTCTAATTGTTTTATATTGCTGTTTTGTGTCGTTGTAAGTCACCCAGAGTCACTCCACAATGAAATGGGTGGCATATAAATTTAATAAATAAGAATAATATTCTCTTCTGGTAGGAAGTGAGACCACTTCTTACCTTTGGTGGCAAAGGAGGTGGCACCTTTGCTTTCATGGTTGAACTGTGAGGAGAAAACTAAGTATTAATTATAAAAAGTAAGGATTCAGTATTTTAAAACTAATCTAAACATTGTCATGTATTCCAAAAGCTGTGGTTCACTTTATTATAGCCTGCAAATCTCCAAAGATTTGAGAACAACCTAGCATCCATTTGTTTGTGCAGAATTCTACAGACTCATATATGTTACATATAAATAAAAATAATAATCCCCCTTATCCCCATCCACAATTGAAAACACAATGACAATGATAAATAAGGTTCAGAAACAAGAAGAAATGCTTTGAATGGGACAATCCACATGCTACATGCAGCTTCCACGAACCCTGAAACTAGCTGATTATGTGATATCAAGTCAATGTTGACCTTTAATAATCAAATACAGATTCTCCAGGACACCAGGATACTATTGAAATCTGGCAGTAAAGTAGCATAATTTCAATGGTGGAATTTTTCATGCTTTCCCCCAAGTGTCACTCTCCAATTTCATTCTTAAAATTCTTCTCAAATCTCAAAAGCAACCTTAAATTGGTGAGAAAAATGCTGCTGTTTTTTGGGGTGGGTGGGAGGGGCAAAGTAACAACACGAATGGGAACAGTTTATCTCCCAGTGGCCTTTGCCTCCCATTGTCACTATTAAGGGAGGATATTTGGCTCTAATCCTTTCAGGTTGAAACTCCTCAACTCCTCAAACAATGCCCATTTTTGGGTTACATTGACCGAAATGAACTAGTTTGCCACATCTGGATTTTTCTCTAAATTGAAATTTTCAGAATAATATTTTAAAGAAAATATGCTTCTCCTCCTGTATAGCATCTCTTTATTATGGAAAGTACCTTTCAAATTACACCACAGGTAACCCGTAAGTGCACTTCCTGGATATTTTCAACTTAGGAGCTACCATCTCATGTATCAAATCATGACTAATCAATTATCTGAAGGAAATAAGGGCTGCAGATGTGGCAGACTACAAACTCACCATCCATAACCAGCAAAGGGGAGTCACATTAAAGTATAAATAAGAAAACTCAAGAAGAGTAATCAACATTTATGCTAATTAATTTAACAACGGTTTTCTAAAGTTATATAATTTCTTCTAAACTCAAAAGGATAAATAGTTATATGCTAAATAAAATCAGGCTTTTAAATAATATATTCAAATTACATAGCATGTTATTTTGAAAAGATTCTTAGTTTTTGATTTCATCTTCTAAAATACATAACATTTTATCTATCTTAGGTGTATACATATAAATATATACCTAGAGGGATACTTCCAAATAGGTTCATGCCTCTATTCAAGGAAAGCCTGGAATTAGAGCATCAGACAACAAGAGAAAGCACCTTTATTTATTAAGGGTTTGGATTTAAAGTAAAAATTTGACTTCCTACATAGGGTTGAGGAATCATATTTTGTCTCCTTGACATTTTATTCTCATAAAAATTTGCCTATTAAAGTGGTATGTTTAAAACATTTGGGAACAAAACAATACACCGTCATAATCATAATACATAAATGAGGTTTATTTTACTGATATCATACTGCTCAAGGCAACACAGTTTACAGCAGTAGTCTGATTCAGTCTTAAACGCGAGATCAACTAATAAATAGCTGTAAGATATTCAGACTTTTTATGTGAATCCTTATGCTAGTCTTTGACCAGAAAACGATCAGAATTAAAATTCTCTACTGAACTGACACATTCTGGTGAAAACTGTGATGAGAAACATACAAACTTTGTACAACGGGAATGGAAGTCATTACCATTCAGGGACTTCTTACAGCTGATCCTGTTTTAATGAGGTGGCAAGCATTCCACATTTGTATCAGAATGGCCTCTGGTGTGAAATATTATTTTTCTTCACTGTGGCCCCAGGGAATATGCAATTCTAACTATTTTTGGGAGACTTATCTACATTTTCTAAAGAAAAACTTGAGAAAGCCTTTCACAGCTTGAACTCTTGAAGGATGGCAGAAAGTGTAGCTCAAACACATTTGGAAGATAGCAGGTTGAAGATGCTAATTTAACCTTTAGTACCAATTTCTAAATCCTGGGAAATCAGCAAAGGGACACCAGGCAGTGCACCTCTTGATTAGCTTTGCTTGCTTTCTAGAATCTTCCAGAAGAAGAAGATCCACTAACATAATATTCTACAGGGTCTTTTGAAGAGTAAACAGAGTAAAATAATGAAAGCAGTATTTTTCTAAATTCTGAATAATAAATGTTTCAAATTAATGTAACTTACTGTTTGGAATCATCACTATCCACTTCATCTTCATCTTCTAGATGTGCTACATGTCCCCTGAGGAATTAAACAGATAGCACAGCTAAACAGAATAGTCAACTATCAATGTGTACTTTGTAATCCTATTTGTTTGAAAGAATAAATCACGGCTGCAACTCAGACAAGCAAAGAACCTCTACAAACATTGGACAAGAATATAGCTCATAAGCACTAGACAGAGGTAGGAGACACATGCATACATCTTTGCATACGAGAAAGGACTTTGCAATCAAGAAGAAAAGAAATTTAACAATTACCGCTGATGTAGTTCTTCTTCAACTGATTTTAGAAGGCTCCTTTAAAAATAGAAGTAAAATTCAAGGACTAGACACATTTAGCGAAGCACATAAAATCAGACATATATTAAAGCCATGCAGTAAGTTATATCAAGTATTAGAGATAATATATGAAAACTGAATTGCAATCTGAGGCAAATGATTTTACAGCTAATTACAGATTTTTATTAAAGTATATTCAATTGTATGTTTGTGAGCTAATTATTGTATTGATAACCAACTCTATGTAGGTCAGGAAGAGTATAGCTTATTTTTATATATAGTTATAATTATTTTAATTTTTTTAAAAGAAAAGCAGAGGAAAAGCCATCCTCAAAAAATATAATGCAATGCCATAAGAAAAAAGTTTGACAATATCTTGGATAATCAAGAAGAAATTTAAGTTCATTAAAGTACATTTGTACAAGCTATGTTACAATGCCTCCTTTTTCTTATTCTGGAAGCAATAAATATTCAATTAAAATAGTTTTACAAGTTGATTAACATATAGTATGCACGTATATGCAGACAGGTACATTTTAGGACACAGATGCGTACAATGAAGCTACATTTCTATATGGAAAAGGAAAAATTCCTTAGCCACGTATATAAGCACAACAAATAGTGCCCTCTACATGTATTAGACAAGAAGACCCATTGGACATGCAAACTTTAGATAATAGTGGTTGTAGTTCCAATCACTCTGGAGGATGAAGTTTGGGAGAAAAGCTAACGGTTTTAAAATATCTACTGAATTCACTTAAATTTCATTGGTGTCATTATATAAATGTTACATTCTTGAAGAAGTAAATCAATTAATATTAGCTTTATTTCTTTAAAATGACTGATTCTGTTTTTTATTTTATTGGTATTAAATTTATTCTGTTTTATATTTGGCATTTTTGTTTTTATAACTGCCTTCAGTGTTGGAATAAACAAACAACATTAAATAAAAAATAAATCACTACATTAACATCATTTCTAAATTGTACTCACTTATTTGCACCCAAGAAGTAACTGCCCTGAGGACCATGACCATATTCTAGCTGCAAATCCTATTGAGAGAAAACAATAATTACAAAAAAAGAACAACTGGGCCATGTTATCTTGTGGCCTTTCCTTTTTCTGAATTACAACATAGGCTTTGCTACTGTTTCTTTTTATATTCAACTCAAATAATTACTGTTCCCCCTTTCTACAGGAAAATTGCATTATTATGTGAAATGTTTGCAACAAGACATGCAATTCCAGGGTGACCTGGTGCCCTATTTTGTTTTTGATGTTTTTTTTCTTTCTATCCCATTATTGCTTAGAGCAGAGTTTCTCAACTTCAGATTGAGAAACACCAGTTTAGAGGGATTTCCAGTCGCTAGAAACAAACATTATAGAAGTGCAGAAATTAAAGCAAGGATTATATGTCATCAAGTTGATTTCTAGCAACTACATGTTCTCCATGAAGTAGCTAATTAAAAATATGAGGATACTATGATCAGCTCACACTGCCCATATCTTTTATGTTTTGAATAATTCCATTGAAACACCCAAATCTTTTTCTATAGGAACCATGAACGTCTTTGTTATAGAAAGCAATAGCTTTAACATATTCCTGCATTTTCTTTCTGAAAAATGAATACTGTTGCACTTAGTATTGCATGGTATGTGCTCCCAAGCAAATGTAGACAATTAGCCATCAGAGAAATAGGATATATGAAATTGTAATATTTGAGTACATTATTGAGTATGGATTTTTTTTCTTTTTCTCCTTCCCCTGGCCTACTATTTTTTTATATTTAAACACATGCCTCAGATGGTGCAAAGTATAGTGGCTTTGATTTTCTTTTTTCTTTGCAATTTTTGGATGTTATTGGTTATAGACCATAATATACATTGATTGATTGAATGGTTACTATTATGCTCAGCCCAAATATAATTTGTGGCATATTCAGTTCCTTTTTTTTTATTCCAACAGTTAACAAAAATGTGAAATGGTGAGTGCTTTCTCTGTCTCTGAAAGCCCATTTTTTTGTGTAAAAGGAAAAAAAAAGAACACATCATAGTTTTGGACAACATCAAACGATAGATATATAGGTTATATTAGCTGAATTAGAAGATGAGGATAGAATATTTGTCTTGCCTATAAGCACCTCCCCTGCTCTTATATACCAGGGGGGAAGGAGGTGATTTCATGCACATCTGAGCTGCTTTCACAAATGCAGCCGCGCGCACTCAAACACCACTTCTGTGGCCCGGTTCCAAATGGGCTGTGGCCCAGGGGTTGGGGACTCCTGTTATATACTATTACTATATGTCCAATCCAGATTGATACCTCACAGACTGCATCAAAAGATTCATGGTTTCTCTAGTCAGAAAACACCTGCTGAATAAAGGAGTCCTATCTTACTACCTCAAATTTAATTGATTTTTTTGGTCTGTTCCAGTTTAATGAATCTTAACTTCTCTGCAGTTTAAAGGAAAGCATTTGAACCTTAGACTTATAACATCAAGAGTTGGAATAGGCCCATTAAACCACTGGATTCACTTGCCACCAAGCAGCCATTGCTCGTATCCCCAGCCAGAATGAACAAGTTATTGATGTTCTCAAATAATACTAAGCAATAACTAAGCATATCTAAGTGAATAATACTAAGTGAATAATAATATATTATCGTCTGATAGTTCTGCCCAAATATGTTGCAAATGTCTATATTAAGGTATTTACAATAAAGGTTTGCACACACTGAAGAATTTAGAGGTTTTATTTTGTATCATAGAAATTAAGGCATGGAAAAGACTTTAAAATAATTTAATTCAACTTTTTACTCTTAAACTAAAGATGATGAAGAAAGTCACAATATGGTCTTAAGTATACATTTATTGTACTTTAGAATGTCAGTAATTACTTTGAAGTACTAAATGTCATTGATAGAAAACCAAAAGAACTGTGGAATGCTTAACAAAGTCATTAAGTATGAATGTGAAAAGAGACTACTAAAGATCAAGAACAGAAAGTAAATTGGATGACAGAATGAACTTAGAAATTGCCAAGAAGACAAGCTAAAACCAAATAAATAAATAAATAAATACAGAAAGGAACATAAAAAGTTTCAGAGAATTATTAGAAGACTATTAGAAGAGACAAAAAACAGCATCATTTACAATAATATCTGTAAAAACATTGAAGATGGAAAGAGACATGGAAAAACAATTAATAGGATTCAGGTGATACATAAAAAATAATAAAAATCTCTTTATTTATAATCAGAAGGAGCTTCCAATCTCAAATTAATACACTATTGTCAATGGTAGACAATAATTGATTCAAGAAGATCATAGAAAGATGGAAGAAGAATGCTAAAATCTTGTACAGTTAAGATGTCAATATCCAAATACCTTAGAACAGGGGTGTCAAACTGCCGGCCCACGGGCCAGATGCATCATAGCAAAACCACGCCCGCCCCATTGCCGTCAATGGCAAAAAAATCACAATACGTCGCGACATGTCATGTGACATTGCAAGTTTGACACCCCTGCCTTAGAAGGTCTTCCAGCACAGGTGTCCCCCACCTATGGGCCGTGGCTCACTAGTGTGCCGAGAGGGATTTGCAACCAGGCTTTGTAAATGGCTGGTGAGGGTGCATGCATCCTCACTTGCGTAAGCAGTAGGCAATAAGATGAGCTCCATTTGAATGAACGGCAGGCCCCATGCATGATGTTCGTGCAAATGAAGCTGCACGCATGCACTTGCCAGCTGCATGTGCAAAACCATCCCCTTCCCCCCCCCCCGCCGATCTGCAAAGCTAAAAACGTTGGGAAACTCTATTCTAGCACTAAAAGATGAAGTTAGATCAGCATTCTGCTCATTATTAGGCTGGAAGACTTCAGGAATTGATGGAATAGTCAGAGAACTATAGCAAACAACAGGAGAAGAATCAATAAAGGATCTAACCGAACTATGCCAGAAAATGTGAAAAACAGCACAGTAGTCAATAGATTGGAAGAGATCAATCTATGTTCCAATAGCAAAAGAACTGAACTTTAAAAAGTGTGCAAATACTGTACAATCTCCTGAATGTTACATGCTAGCAAAATAATGCTTAGGACCATCTAACACAAATTTAAGCCCTATATAAAAAAATGAAAGCCATTTTTGATAAGAAAATTGATCGGGCTTTTAAATCTCATATTTTAAGGATTGCACTTCT
>NW_015386947.1:28063-97516 GCF_001527695.2 Protobothrops mucrosquamatus
TCACGGCCGACAAGTGGTCTTCCAATGTCAGCCGTGCATCCAGGAGGACTCCCAAGTTGCGTGCCCTCTCTGAGGGGGCCAGAATTTCGCCCCCTATAGTCAGCGATGGAATCAGCTGACTATGCCGAGGCGCTGGCATCCACAGCCACTCGGTCTTGGAAGGGTTGAGTCTGAGTCTGTTCCTCCCCATCCAGACCCTGGATGGAGCTAGCTGAGACTGGTGAAACAGGATAAAGTTCCTTGAGGTCGTTCCTGGTGCACACCTTTTGATTACCAGTTTAGGAGTGCAGGGAGTCCTTGACTTATAACAATAGCACCTATACCGCTTCACAGTGCTTCACAGACCTCTCTAAGCGGTTTACAGAGTCAGCATATTTGCCCCCAACAATCTGGGCCCTCATTTTACTGACCTCGGCAGGATGGAAGGCTGAATCAACCTTGATCAGGATCCAGGTCAGGATCAAACTGCTGGCTGTGGGCAAAGTCAGCCTGCGATATTGAATTCTAACCACTGTGCCACTATGACTCTTATATAGCAATAGCACTTAGACTAATATACCGCTTCATAGTGCTTTGCAGCCCTCTCTGAGCAGTTTACAGAGTCAGCCTTTTGCCCAACAATCTGGGTCCTCATTTTACCGGCCTCAGAAAGATGGAAGGCTGAGTCAACCTTGAGCCCGTCAGGATCGAACTCCAGACTGTGGGCAGTTAGCCGGCAATACTGCACTTTAACCACTGCACCACGAGGGCTCTTATAACCATTCATTTAGCAATCATTCGGAGTTGCAAGGGCACTGAAAAAAGTAACTTATGATCAGTCTTTGCACTGATGGCCTGACATCCCCACAGTCACATGATTAAAATTTGAGTGCTTGGCAACTAGCATGTGTTCACAGTGGTTGAAGTGTCCTGGGGTCCTATGAATGCTATTTGCAACCTTCCCATATAACCTCCGATAAGCAAAGTCAGTGGGGGAAGCTGGATTCATTTAACGACTGCATGATTCACTTACCAGCTGCAGTGAGTTGCCTCACAACTGTGGCAAAAAAAGGTTGTATAATTGGGCATGATTTACTTAATAACCAGCTGGCTTACCTCCCTGTATAGGATTATAAAAAAGCCGGGCAATTCTCACTTCCTGTTTTTGCAGGGCACCTATGTCAGTGCTTCAGCCTTTTTAGAAAGCTTTTCTGTTTCTTTCTCGGCTGCTCTTGAAGAGCCACGAGTTCAAATCCCTACTCGGCTATTCACGCCAGTTGCCCATCTGCTGAGTTACAGTACAGATGGAAAGAACTGACCACACAAGATTATTTAGGGAGGNCTAGGTAGGATCTAACATATGTCCTTACCTGTGTTCGGTCGGATTCGGTTCGGTTGGCCCTCCAGCTGCTCTCTAGGCGTCTTTTCCGGCGTTTCATCTCTCTCAGCTCCTCGGTAAACCAAGGAGCCAGTCGAGATCTATGCCGGGTCAGAGGCCGCAAAGGCACGACTCGGTCTAGTGCTGCGGCAGCGGTCGTTTCTCAAGCTGCCGCCTGATCTTCCGCCGAGCCATGAACTAGATCCTCCGGATGAAAGGAAGGTCTTTGACAAGGTTGATCATGTCAAATTGCGGAATTTGCTCAGAAATATGGCAATCTCAGAATATCTCACTGTGTTTATGATAAAGTTATATACAAGTCAGAAACCCACATTATGGATAGAACATGGCAAAACAGATTGGCAAGGAGTATGACAACACTTTGTACTCTGCCCTTATTTATTCAATTTATATGCTGAATATATATGCTGAATATGTATTAATGAAGACTGGATTGGAATAAGATGAGAGCAGTTTTAAAATTAGAGAAAGAAACATCAATAACATGTTCTAGGCTGGTGACTACTACTCTGATATCTGAAATAGCATTGGCAAGCTCTAGTGACAAAAGCTAAGAAGCAAAATGAAAAAAATGGGTCAAACATTACATATAAAAAAGACCAAATTGATGACAATAGGTAGACAACAAGCCTTAGAACTGACAATGAAGATATCAAAATGGTGGATATTTATTTATTTATTTAGTGTATGGCATATCATACATGGACTAACAATATAAATATTGCCTTTTAGAATCAACCATCATCAATAAGGGAAAACCTAAGAAATTTTAACACTTGATAGAACAATCATGAAGTCCTAGAAAAAAAATGTCATGAGGTCTCTATATTGACAAAGATCAAAATAATGCAAGGAATGGTATTTCCTGTGATGCTCTATGGAAGCAAAAGTTGGACTTGGAAGTAGCAGAATAGAGTATTGATGCATTTGAACTTTGATATTGGAAAAATTGAGAGAAGATACGTAATTTCTTATACTAACTTCTTTTAAAGAGAAATTTATTTTCTGCAAATGTCATGAAGCTGAAATGTTATATACATGTAAAGTTCTAGAATTCCTTCTGTTTTATTTATTTATTATGACATTTATTTGCCACTCATCTTGTGTCTTACAACATAAAAATATTAAAAACATTAAGAACATTGATTCACCAGTTATAAAATAACACAGCAGATAAAATTATTAACACAAAATGGCAAAGGAAGGAGCCAGACACATGGGGGGGGGGAGGAGGTGGAATTAGATTTTAATTAGTCAACCACCTCCAGTGTGAAGCTCCCCCATTGGGTCTCCAAACCATCTGTCAGAACCAGATCTTAAGGCTCTTATGAAACGTCAGGAGGGTGGGAGCCAATCTTACCTCAGAGGGTAGGATATTCCAGAGGACAGGAGCCATGGCAGAGAAGGCTCTTCTCCTGGATCCTTCCAGCCGAAATTCCTTTGTGGATGGGATCTTATCTAACTATTTACCACTTAGTTATTTAAATGTTTTTTTTTCTTTTGTTTAATCATGTCTGATTCTCAGAGACTGCCTAGACAAGTCCCTGCAGTTTTCTTGGCAAGATTTTTTAGAAGTGGTTTGACACTGCCTCCTTCCTAGGGCTGACAGAAAGTGACTATCCTAAGGTCACACATCAGGCTTTGTGCCTAAGGCAGAACTAGAACTCATCTTCTCCTGGTTTCCAGTCTGATGTCTTAATCACTACACCAAACTGACTCTCATTTAAATGCTAATACATAATTTCTTATTATTGCAAATTGGTTTATCTTAATATGTGAGATTGTACAACCCATTATATAAAATTAATATTGTTAGACTGAAAAAGTATAATTTTATTGCTTAACTGTTTAATGAATTTGACTGCAAATGGTGAAAGCAGCACAAGAACTGGGCAAAATATTTCATTTTTAAAAACAACACACACATACACTGACAAAGGAAAAGCAATAGATGAAAATACCAGATTAGATCTTGCAGTGTAGTATATTTCTTCTGAACAGTCCAAAAAATCGTTACTGTCAGGCTGTTTATCAGATAAAGACCAGAAACTCAAGTTAATTACTTCTAGACTGAAAGAAATCCAAGTACAAAGGGATATTTTGCATAATAGCTGACTAACTATTTAGTAGAGTTTTTAGAAGTCTACACAAATAACAGTTGGGTAAGTGTAATATCAAAAGTGTAGTCATAGCTTAAAATAAATGTAGCAGATGAAAAGGATGTCATTTCATTTTTATCTCTTCCCTCCCTCTGTTCTTCCTTCCTTCCCCAAATTAAAAAATAGAAGTTCACTGAATAAGGCAGATGTGAACCCGACATTTGATTATCCAAATATGTATGACTTCAAAAAGCTACTGAATGAGAATAAGAAAACCCTTTCAGACCAAGCTTGAAGCTAGAGTTTCTTGGGAGTTTAAAATAAGTAAAATAAAAATATTAAAGTTGACAAATGGCCAACTACTGAATTAATACTCTAGTTGAATTCTATAACTATAAACATGTATTCTTTATTGGAAGCTGATTCCTTATATTCTACCTGAAGTTAAGTCCTTCCCCAAATAACTTCCATTTAAATTGGAGGGTTATCATAAGTGTGTTGACAACTTGGTAGATTGTTAACATCTAATCTTCCTTTCAAAAGGAGAACAGATCATGTAAAAATCATATCTATTGTTTTTAAGAACTATACCTTTAATTATAGGTGCAGAAAAGAATGGCTTATTTTCCTTAAACGGTATTTTCCCTAATACAGAGGGAAACTATCAAGTACTATAAATAGTTATAAAAAGTAAAATAGTTTCCATTTAGGTTCAATACTACTTCTGAATGTCCCAGGCTACTCTTCAGACCCAGAAATTGTTGACGGTATTCAATTTTATTTATAATCAGTTTATTATTATAACTGGGCTGTATACTAAAAAGATGCACAGGAGAGCTGTTTTATGAGAGTTCTGACTTAAATATTGACAAAAGTGAAATTGTAGATAACTCAGAATATCTTCATGCCACTCTCAGAATAATAGCAAAATCTATGCCAAGATTGTAATAATTGCCACGCTTACTAAAAGCAAGAAATATATATTGGTTTAGATAAATACAATAAGTAGTGTACTTCAATGTTTGCTTTAACTGACTCTTTTTGGATTGCTCCAAAAGTATCAGCTTTCACATTCCTGAAGAGAATAAAAATTAATGGAGATTCCAAATCAGAAAAAAAAGCTATTTGAAATTAATTGCTTGGAAAATAATAATGAAATGCTGAAATGTAAAAATGATGCCAATCTATGCCAATCAAATGAAGGCTGTAGAAAGGAAAGTAAATTAATTGATAAACTGAGCTAAGAGCTGCTAATACAATGAAGGCTACTGTTTTATGAATTAATATGAAATGTATACTGTATATAGTGATTGCCCAGTA
Source organism: Protobothrops mucrosquamatus (assembly GCF_001527695.2). Taxonomy (NCBI): domain Eukaryota; kingdom Metazoa; phylum Chordata; class Lepidosauria; order Squamata; family Viperidae; genus Protobothrops; species Protobothrops mucrosquamatus. Next base: position 32,861 of record NW_015386947.1, read on the forward strand.
AATTCTTTTGAAATTAGTAAATTTTGGTTTCTAGGTGCACATGAGTACATAACAAGTGTACAATCCAGTTTAAAAACCATCTGTATACCTATAGTCATAGCAATAATTATCTGTACAGGAACATTGCACTATGAAATAGGACTCCTGACAGATACTGCTTATCAGAGACTAAACAAAATATTAGCAGAAGCAAGGTGAGAGATGAAGAAATGTGTCTAAGATAGATGAGAATTATTTCTCAATGAATTTTAATTTAAAACCAGTAAAGCTGCATGAAAAAAAATATCTAGGAAGAATATAAACAAGTCCAGAAGGGACAGCACTGGTGGATGAATTCCAGCTATTCTCTTCAATCCTCACTTCCTCTATCCTGGAGGGATGGGAAGGACTCTGAACTAGATAAACCTCTGAACTATGATGAGTTGCACAGCAAGAACAAAAGAACCTTGCATGAATTAAAATCTACTGATATAGTAACCTGGATGGAGTAAATTGCTTAACTTAATATATGCCAACTGCTATTACTGCTTAAAACTGTCAGTAAATTAGGAGTTTGTCACCTATTTTAGGATATCCTTCTTTCTTATAAACTCATTTCCCTTTTTGTCACAATTCTAGGCCTGAGTGTTATCAAATAAGGAGCCTCAAACAAGAATTTTTCCACCATCTTTATTCTCCAATATCTATCCACTATTCATTGGAGAATATATATCTAAATTCTTAGAATCTCTGGGTGGGAATGGGAAATATTTTTTACTGAAATCCTAAGCAGTCATGCTATTTAAAAGCCAAATGTAGTGCTGATGAATCTTTGGTTCTGGATGCTCAGTTTTGCCTCTTATTTCTCCCTAAAATTATCTTATTCTGCCCATCCTCAGCTGGCAGCATTTTGCAATTTAAATGGGAAAGAAAATGTGCTAAGATTTCTCTTTCCACATGCTATTATACTCCTTGCAATCATGTACCAAAACCTTTGAAAGGCTGCAGTGTTGCTTGATCACATATGATGTACATTGTACTAAATTATGTGGACCAGCTGGCAGTTTAGGCAACATCCTATCACCATAAGACTGTGAACAAAAATGAAAAAAAATAAACTAGATACTAATTGTTAAAGAATGAAAACATTGCTAGTTTTATTTTTTATCTGTTTGCATAACATTCAATTAGCAAATGGAAATTTATTAAATTAAACATAGCAATTTACTAGCTTTTATTTTAATACATAATACATCACAGTATATATATAATAACCAAAGATCCTGATAACTCAGGTGGAGATGAAGGACTAGATGAATTCAGTGCTTCACAAAAAGCTGTTTTAGCCTGAATCAATCTCATTTTAGCAATGCATCAAGGTAAAATGTGCTCCAAAGAAAATAAAAAATAAATTGACACAAGCTAAAATAAAAGATATCTGTCTTCTGATGCAAGACATCTTTTGTCCTGAGAGATAATTACAAAGGTAATTTTAAAAGGAATTAGATAGATAGATAGATAGATAGATAGATAGATAGATAGATAGATAGATAGATAGATAGATAGATAATTGAATATGATGGGATGCTGATTTAAGTTAGTGTAGCAACTCCTCATAGATGATTTCTTTCCTTCCTTCCTTCCTTCCTTCCCTCCCTCCCTCTTTACTAACTCAAAGCCTTATTTGTGAACAGAATATTTATATTGTGTTCTAGCAATCTTGATAGATGCTATCAAATAATTTAAGACAGTAATTATGATAATGGCAGCTCCTGTTTTTACTGTATCCTATGCTAAAGCAATTGAAAGAAGTGGAGACAAGAATGGGAAAGCTGAGGAAATTGCTCTTTTGAGTGGCGATATTTATAGCCATTGCTGATTAAATTTTAAAATTCTCAAACTATAAATTCTTCAGATAATTCCTTAATAATTTTGAGTTCTTATATAAATATATCCTACAGTGAACAATGTACATAGTTCATAAATCTGCACTTTCACCATTCACATATTTTAAAGAAGAAATGTAATATGGTTGCGTTACTTACGAACTCATGATGTGGCTCTGTCTCCTTTCTTAAAGGAGGATCAAATTTTACTTGACCAACTATTAAAAAGAACAAGTGATAAGAAATGATTATATTCTCCCATTGATTTTTCAAATAATTGCATTATTATTCTTGGAAGCATTAAGAAATACAGAAAAAAAACAAGAAAAAACAAAACAAAACAGAAGCCCAGATGAGCTATCTTGGCTATAAATAACAACAAAAACAACTCAAAGCTATAACGATAAATAATGGCTGATTGAAAAAACACTGAGATTCACATCCTTTCTTCATCATATAAACAAATAAAAGTATCTCCTTAATTAGCTCTACCACTTTTGACTGCACAAACTCAATAGGAACTACCTATTGCCTTTTCACCTAAGAAGGTGATTGGTGGAACGAATCCATGCCCATAACTCACAATAGGGAAGCAAGGTTTAATATACTTACTACGGAGTAAACCACACAATTCAGCAGTACTTACTTCAGAATAATAAACATACATCTGATTATGCTGTAAAGGTAGTCTGAGTAGATGTTTGAAATATCACCAAACCTATTTTTCTGCCCCCTTTCTTGTTCAGTGCAATGTTATGTGGGAATGACCTTGGGAGACAAGTGGAAGAGCTACAGACTAGGTAACATTCAGACAAGTAGCACCTAAGTCTACAGAAGGAATGTAGGTATGGCAAACCTCCCATAAGGTTTCTTGGACTATAAAGGTGAGTGGGAATATACTTTCAGACTTGGAAGATTCTGTTACTGTAGTATTACAATAAAGTAAGAACCAGTATTTCTGGATGTGCTTCTTTTCTGGACTACCTCACAAGGCTGGCGCTCAATAAACTTTCATTTAATGAAATTCATGCTCACTGTTGGCATTTCAATATTAAAATAATATCTTGTTTCCACGAAAGTAAGACCTACCCCCAAAATAAGCCCTAGTTTTGGGGTGAGACGCACGCCTAAAAATCAAGCTAGGGCAAGGGTGGGGGTGTGGAGCTGCCCCTCGTGCTCCGCACCCGCTTACCATTGCAGCCAGGCTTCCCATGAATCGATACCTGCCTCGCCGGCCCACTTCTTCTGTGGCACCCCAGCCTGCATTTCGCCATCAGAGGCCTCTGCAGTCGAGAACCGAGCTACGAATTGAATCTGTAGCTTGGTTGTCGGCTGCAGAAGCCTTTCCGGAAGGCGTCTGGCAGTGAAATGCAGGCCAAGGGGGGGGCTCGCGCGTGTCAATCTGGAGCTCCATTCTCAACTGCAGAGACATTTCCTTCAGCCGCAGAAGTGGGCCAGCTGGGTGGGGCTGTAGGTTCCGCAGCCGCGAGGTGAGACCATGGAAAAGACACCCCCTGAAAATAAGACCTGGTGCCTCTTTTGGAGGCAAAATAATAATAATAATAATAATAATAATAATAATAATAATAACAACAACAACAACAACAACAACAACAACAACAACAACAACAATGGAAAACACGGTAAGCAATTGGGCTAGGATGCTTAATCAAAAAGAGATGGCAAATATCCAACATGAACTAGATATGAATAGTTTATTCAGGTTAGTTTACAATAAGTGACTCTACTTACAGTTTATTTCAGAGCGTGTTTTTTCTTCTCTCACATTTCTACTTGTTGAGTGAATTCTATGAGGTACAAGAGGCTGGGAAAAATATTGTATTAAATATTCATTAAAATGAATAAATTTTTCCCCACTTTAAAAATCACAGTACAAAATTTTTTTGTGATGTATTGAAAGTCAAATTTAAAATCAGTTTCAAACAATGACATTTCCTGGGAAGGAAGAAAAATAATTTTGATTTTCGGATTAAGACAACTGCTCCAAAATTTACATTAATTCCCAGAGGAAACTCACACTTGGTTTAAAAATTCTACTACTTAATATAACAAACATTTATCCACTGGGATGTATTTGGCAAAGTCATAATTCTTACACCTCTATACATGGATGAAATCCTACTTGCAATTCAAAGAAGGCCTTAGGCAAGACTTTTCAAGGGGAAAAGGGGGACATGTTATCTTTGGATTTTGAAAGAACTAACCTTTATTAGGAAAGCATCTCTTCCACTGTTGTTTCTAATCTACCATCAGAACTTCCTGGACAAGTTAATTAAATTAACTGCATGAAAAAATTAAAACAAGCAGTTGGGCAGCAACTCTCTTCACAACTATTTGTTCATTCTTTTCTAATTATTGTTCCTTTAAATAGGTTCATTCTAAATTAGTGAAAAATTACAAGTAAATGCTATTTTGGACATTAAGTTACAGAATCAAAGATAATTTTTAAAAGTAATTTTTAAATGATACTTCCCAAATTTAAAAATTGAAGGTAATAATAAAAATAAATTTGTTCCCTGCATATACATCTTGCACAAGAGGCAGTGGTTTTAACTGTTCTAAGAGTGATGCTTCATTGATGCCACCCTGCATTACATTCGGTAATAAGCAGTATTAATTCACCTGAATACATCCATAGCTATTGAAGCTATTGACTGAACTTTTGTTATCCTGTGGAGATTTATCCTAGATTATTTTTATTTTTTTTAAAAGCTAAAAATAACCTAAATTTATACTGCATATATCTGGAATTTTAGCCAGGATGTTTTAAGTCAACACTTGCCAAAAACCTGGACAAGAATTTATAATTTAAGAATTATCTATACTTTGTCAAGCAAAACATACTGTATACATATACAGGACATGCATCAAGCAATAGCTTTTGAAATACTGAAAAAAAAACACCCTATAAATACTGTGGTTGCTATGCCGGATTTGAACACTTCTGATATTCTCATAGCTATTGCATGTCTGTGTACTTCCACAGAACCTACTGGATCTTTGTGATAAGGACAAAAGAGACTATCCTAATTATTATGTTTGTTTTTGAAGATTTTATTCTTGAATTCAGCATTATAAAACACAGATTAAGGAAGCATAGTATTCTTTCAAATAAAACCTTTTTTCCTAACAGGAATTCAGTTTCATTATTAATTTTACATTTATGAACAGATTCTCCACTAAAGAAGGATGCATACCATCAAACAAAAATATGCACATATTTTTAAAATGGCCTTCTTGACTAAGGATGATGGGACTATAGTCCAATCTACATAGACTGTGCTAGCTTAAAAAATTACGTTAAATATCAAATGGATGTAAGTATGAGGACAGGAAATCAGGTGTCCCTTAGATATATTGTATTATAATCCCCATTACTGGCAATGCAAGTTGAGACATACAGGTTTATAGCCTAAAGCATTAGAAATATGCTTTCTAATGGGGTGCAGGTTATTATCTTATTATTTTTATTTCTTTTATACTGTGTTTTTATTTCCTGTAAGTTGCCTTGAGTCACTGTGAGCGAGTAGGCAGCAATATAAATTTTCCAAATTAAATTAATTAAATTAAATTAAATAATTAAATTTGCTAGGTAATTTAAAGTTACTGAAGAATACTAGCCTACTTTGCGTGCCGGCTGTAAAATAATATGTTTTAAGTACTTATATCAGATTGGTTATATATCCAAATGCTTAACTATCAAAGCTATATTGAAATGAAATTCTTACCTCAGGATCATCATCATCAAAATCATGATAGGTGGAATGATCAGGATTATTCATTTTATCCAATAGTTCAATAGCAAGAGTCCGGCTTAAAGGCTGGGTAATAAAAGGGTGCTTAAAATACAAAATGCAATAGGTAAGTATATGAAAGATAGTTGCATGATAATTTGAATGTTTTAATTTTATTTATTTATTAAATTTATATGCTGCCCCTCTCATTGTTGAGCTACTCTGGGTGGCTTACAACATCACACAAACATAAAAACATTAAACAAAAACTAACCTTAACATATGAATACACCTCTCAAAACAATCTGGATGAATTTCTTAATAGCCAACAGAGATATTTCAAAACTTTCCATGCTTTGCAAGATAAGCAAGCAATGCTACCTCACTTTTCCATGTCTTTAAATCATGGGGAGGATAAGACTAAAATACCTGACCAAAATTTAAAACTATTAAAATTATTATTGGCAGGGGAGACTATACAAACACTGTAAGAAAAGGGATGGCACTATCCAAAACGAGGAGTGGCTGTAGTCAAACGAAGTTCAAATGATAGCAACCATGACTCCCTAGCCTACAGATCCTCTTTTTTAATGCCCGGTTGGTTGCTGGTTGAACATGTATCATCCAGGATCTGGCATGTATCACAGAGAGCTGATTTTGGACAAAGGGATTCTGCTGGTATATCATCCATTGCACTGCTTAGCATTAGCTGAACTGACCTAAAACCTAACAAGGAAAATCCATCCAACTAACGAAGAAAATAAGCAGCGCCAACTAACATATCTAAATTAGATGTTGAATTTTTTTCAGCACCTCCTATTGAAAGCTTTCTTCACACAACAAAAGTGGATAGAAATAATTTTAAAACAATTTGGAAAAGGATAGAAAAGTCATTTATACCTGTAATAGTTTTTCAGCTGTAGGCCTTTTTTTAGGATTCTTTGTAAGTGCCATTTTGACAAAATGATGAAAACTATTTGACCTTTAAAACAAAATTAATAGTCTTTAGACAGATAGTTAATATTCATAGTAACTAATACAATGCAATTATATTGCTGTAATATTTACCATTTCATTTTGTCCTTTAGTTTGGGAGGCTGAAAGTTGCTTTTTGACATTAAAAACAGTGCTCTGAAAAAGAAGAAAAGTGGTTACTTCTACAAAATTCCTGTCACTAGCTGACTTGCATGCAGAGAAGTAACATCATGTTTGCCTTTAGCAAGAAAAAGATAATTCTCAATGGATCACTGTATCTTCAGAAGATGGAAAAGAGAAGAAAAATTTACTTTCAGCAAAAACTAAGCCAGCAGTCAATCTTTCTCTTAAGAAAGAAATCTGAAAAAGCTTTGATAAATTAGGATAGTTAGGCTTCCTTGAAACTTATGACTGGGTTTGCATGCAGTATTATTTCTTTTCATTTCATGAATGTGTAAGATTGGCGATCACAATTTGCAACTCTGGATGGAGCATATCATTAACATAAAAAAGCAATCAAATTGTAAACAAGTATAAATAAAATCTTGTATAACACTGAACATCTTATAAATAGCAACATGTAGCTGAGGGTAGGTATAGCAAACTCTCATTTCTCACAACAGAAGAGACTCATCTACCATCTTGGTCCAATAAATAAGTGAAAACTCTGGCCTTTACAAATCTACAAAAGGCTAGCAGGGTCACTCAAATCTCAGCAGGGAGCTCATTCCAAAGAGCAGCAACAGAATAAACTCATATTCAAGTTATTATTAGATGATGCTTCAAAGGAAGGACTTGGAATAAGCTCACCTGTACAATCTTGTGGGATAGGCAGAAATTAATAGGACATAAGTGGTCCCATAAATAATCTGGTCTGGTACCAGCACCTATAAAGTACCTAGTTTATAAGTGATTATCAGCATTTGAATTATACCCAGAACTTTTAGGAGCCAATACAGTTTGCTGTTACATGGGCATATTGAGGCACAACAATTGCTACTAATGCCACTGTAATCTGGACCAGCTACAGCTTTTGGATGTTCTTAAAGGGCAACCCTATGTAGACTGCACTGTAGAAAATGAATCAGGAGGTGACTAAAGCCTGAGAGACCATGTGCAGGGTTTCCCAATCCAAAAATATATTTTCATGTGTTTATCCAGCTGCTCTGATAGGATTACTGCAACTCTTAGGCTAATACAGATTATCTAATCCAGTATTCCCCAATCTTTGTGGTTTGGCGGCCTGGCACGGGGGGGGGGATGGTTTTGTGTGAGGGGCAGGCGTGTGCATGTACAGCTTCATTTGTGTGAGTGGCGCATATGTTCACCGCTGCTTACACAAGTCGGGTGGCCAGGGCCTGCTGCTTCTGCCCCACTCACAGAAGCAGCAGGGTTCTAAATGGGCCGAAGCCTGCTAGTGGGCCGCAAGCTTTTATGACTCTAAATATGTAAGCTACCTTTTTCAGTCAAAGGTCTAACCTTCATTTTTCCTTCTGTATGGGGATCTCAAGAATATTCAATGATATAATAATCAATGTCTTGCCTCAATGAAAGTATATCCATTTCCAGCTTTATTGTACTCCCCAATACCCAATATCATACTATTAATTTTGATGCAGTATATATACATACATACATACACACATACATACATAATCATTTCTAGTTTTTAATAGAATAAAAATAGCCAGAAATCATACAACTAAAATTTGTGGATTTCATTTTAAATTTTGGCAATGTTAGGTTAATGTTAGGTTAAAAAGCTGGAGGTTGTCCTTAATATATTCCATATTCTGGTATTATCTATTCAAATACTTTATTACAACCAATACAGTCAAAGATAAACTACCCTTTTAAATTGTCTCTTTTTCTTCTCTGTTATATATTAGGTATTTGAATTCATATCCCTGCCTTTTCATTTGGTGTTTCTTTCTAGCACTCTTATTTGTAAGATCTTAAGCAAAATTTGGTTGTATGAGGAATAAATATAGTCAATAAAAGTACTATTTTCAATCTCTAGAACACACATTCTATTCACAAAGTTATTAGAGCTTATTATTACCTACTAACCTCATGGGATGCAGATCAAACATTGGAGGCTGAAGTTCTGCTAGTTCTATAGCAGTAATCCCAACAGCCCAAAGGTCACAAAGTTGATTATATCCACCTTTCCTTTCAACAGCAGCAACCTCAGGAGCCATCCTAAAAAACAGAAAAATGGCTTGCAAAATGCATTCTTATTCCTAGATTTCAAGGCATCATTCCATCCAAACATTTTTCAATCTATTTGAGTGGTAGTTAAGAGAAATGACTGACAAAGAGGCTAAGATATATTTGAATTGCTCTTCTATCTCCATGAATCCCAAATCTAGCTGCACATGCTCCTCTCCATCTTAGAAAAAAGCTTTTCTTTTATTATATAATTCCTGTTAAAGGTATAAGACTAGACCAGACAAATTCTTGATATTGATGATGTGACAGCAGTTCACAATTACTGTTAATGGTATACATCTATTTTCCTTCTGAGCAACAGATATCCTCAGCTTTGCTCAACATACTACAGGCATCCATATAACTGAAGGCATCCATGCAAGGATATTATCACAAACAAGTCAGTTAACAACATAGGCAAAAGACATTCTGAACCTCTGCGACACAAATGGAAAATGAACTTGAATTTTAGTATTAGATCCAGAATGAAAATGAAATGTAAATTAAAAATGCAGTTACTGGCTGCAGCCAAGTGCTTTATATATTGGCCAACCTGGCCTCCACCAAAAATAGGATGATAGATAATTAATATCCTGGGCCAGTAGAGATAGTGACGAGGAGTAACCCTCCATGTTTGCCTCTAGCAAATTGGTATTTTGCAACTGTCCAATGTAGCATTTATAATTGGCAATCATTTTACTAATTATAAGCCTCCCTTAGCAGTCATTTTCTTTGATAGGCTCTTAAAATATTAAATAAGCATTCATTCAAAAATGGCAGGGGATCGCTGGAATAAAAATAAATTACCAGTATGGAGTTCCAATGAAAGATTTCCTTTTTGCAATAGTAGCTGTTATTTGTGCTGCTACTCCAAAATCGGCTATAAAAGAATATGGAAGATAATAAGTTCACATATTTATAATAAACAGAATATTTAGAAACGGAAAGTCTTTGTACAGTTAAGATTTTATTTAAATAGCCAAACAACTTTGAAAACTTTTGTAACACTCTTTTCATGTTTCTGTTTCAGCATCATTATCTTTCACAACGTGCAAGTATTTATTTATTAAAGATTGGTTATCCCAGTCTCACATCAGCTCATACTGTAATGATTGAAGTCCCTCTTTCATTAGATCTTATTTACAATAACTATATTAGGTAATTTATTGTCATTTTAGGTAATTGCATAACTGAATAACGAAATCCAATCTGAAATACAACTGTGACTCAAAACTGCCAATTGAAGTTTTCATAACAAACTATCTTGACAGGAGTCTTAAGGTATATTAAATGTTAGCATCCGTAAAACTGAACATATATAGAAGTACTTACCCAACTTCACATGGCCATTATCAGTTAAAAGAATATTTGCTCCCTTAGGGAAAAATGGTAAAAGACATGTTTTAAGATTTTTTTTAATGTTTATATTAGTACAGGTATCAGGTACAAATTTACACTATAAACTGTATAAATCTGCAAAATATGTTAGAAATGGATTTTCATTACAATACTAAACTTATGTAGACAATAGGCAAGACATCTCAAGACAACTAAACTGTACCAACTAAACTGCCTATCAATATATCAGACAAACAAGAACAAATATTGAAAAATGACAGTATCACCCCATAACTCAGTCCAGGCTGCCCAGACCTTGTTAGGGAAGAACAGGTAGGTTGATATACTTGCATTATGCTGCACGTTTTCTGCAGATAAAATAACTCATCTTCACTTAAGACTGAATGATATTTGGGAGAGTTATACAAGGGCTTTATTTTGATATTGCAGAATCCAAGGAAATGGATAGAGTCCTCTATAAAATAAGTTCTACTATCTGAGAAATAGATAGATGTTCACCTGGCTTCGAGAGGTGATAAATGCCTCTTTGAGGTAGGATGATGTAACAAAAGCCTTGAGTTGGGGGTGCAACTGTTCTTGAACAGCTTCTCTCTCAATCCAACCATATTAATCACGTTTTACAAAGGCTCCTATATACCAATTTGGGGGAAGATTCTGAGGAATCATTTGATCCTAGGTGAAGCAGATTATCTAAATCCCCTTCAGTCAGATTTCAGATCTGAATATGTGATGGAAACAGCATTGGTCACTGTGAATGACCTTTAGGCCTTTGTTCAGCTTCAGCTGGTGTACTAATTGCAGCTCTATCTAAACCAGGAAGCTCTGATGATGCTGACTCACAACCTCATTATCATGTAACTCAACTGAGAAGTGCTCTATGTGGGGTATCTTTAAAGATAAAAAGTCCTTTCAAACATATGAAACAACACTAGATATGTAAGCTTATGTTTTAACGAAGTCAAAAACAAAACAATGAAATAGAAAACTCATTCAAGTCAAGAACATTAAACTATATTAAATGAAAATTCAATTGGAATCTAAATATTACCCGTGGAAACTATTCATGAGAAGAGTAAGCAGTTTCTGCATGAAACTTAGTACATTAACTTATTCAAAAATAAACTGCAAAAAACTAAGGTAAACTCTTAACAAAAACTCTGCCAGCAGGGACAGAACAAAGATCAAAATAGGATAGAGAAATTTCAATTTTAGAAAAAAAGACAAGTGTAAAATTGACAAAATGTAATCTGGATATGCTTGTTTGTCTAATATCCCAAACACAGACAAAAGAAAGAATATTTTCCAAACTGGACCAATTAAAACAGAGAACTTGTCAACACTTGGGAAGGGGGAGAATATACTCTTTGCATAACTTGTTCCATGTGTATCTTCTTCAATATGGTTGTTACAGAACCAAACTTCGTGTTTTTTGCAACATACAAATGCTGTTGGTTGAATTATCAATATGAAATAACTTTAACTTAGTTCAAAGGAATCAAAGCTCTATTATAATTATTACAAAATCTTTCTTATTTGTAAAAATATTCTTTCAGATAAGTATTATTGAAATAACAATATGGGAATTTTGCGCACTTTAAAAATTATTTCAGCAATAATCCTACCTTTATATCTCTGTGCATTTTTCCTTTACTGTGCAGGTAATACAATCCCTGTAATTAAAAGAAAAGGTATAAAGTTCTTAGAGAAAGACAGGTTTTCTGTTGAGTGATTGCTCTATATAGTAAAAAATCAACTAGATTTTTAAAGTTGCAAAAGTGTAGCTCTCTTATGTTTGAAATAAATATCACTGCATGACCAATCCATGCTTGAAGAAATGACAGAAGGAAAGAGATAGAGAACTGTTACAAAACAGCTGACTTTCATCTAAAAACATAATCCCTCACAAATAGTTAATATATTTTTATTACTAAAAGGCAAGCATAAGCAATAAGCACACAGCTTCATTGAAGCCTGTCATCTGAAACATATTTGTGTCAAAAAGAAGCACTACTGTACAGGTCCCTTCTTCTGATAGAAGAACTATACTTCTGTTCAGGATCCGGGTGCCAGGCATTTCTTCTTTCTTATGAAACCTGCCATATGAGTGAGAAGTCAAACAAAAATCTTTGTAATCATCACAGCTGCTCACTTTGTATCTAAATTTCAAAGGCAAATTCTCTGCACAAGACAGGCTTAGCTCTCTGCAGCACTGTAAGCCAATGAACACAGATACATAAACACATACCTAAGAAAGAGCAAATGTAGAGGCTGCATTTTGTTCGTTAAATCTCAGCTAAAAAACATTATTTTAGAGAAATGCACATCTTACAATTGTGTAGTTCTACACTCCCCCCCTCCCATTATTCAACAGAAATGTCTGGTATCTTTTTTCTATCCTAAAAGCTGTAATAAAAATGTAAATAATTTGTTTACCTGCAGTGTCTCTCTGCTTACATAAGCAATCTGCTGCTCTGAAAGTGGTCCAGTCACTAAAAGAGAAACCATTCAAATTAAGTAGAACATCTACTATATTTTCATTGCTAACTTTGAAAAACTCAAACCTCTTGCTTGCTTTTATGAACATATATTCACTGTTCAAATTCTAAACTTGAAATCAACATCACAGAAAGCAAACTTTGATTTTCGAGTTTTGCCAGAACCCCCCCTCAAAATAGAGAATAAAAAATTTCAGCTGGAACTCATATTGATGCCACAAGGATTAAATCCCCTTCTATTTGTTTTATTATAAATTAACCCAAGCCTGATACAATGTCTGATTATCAGAGGTAGTTTAGCTTTAAAAATGATATTTGTAGGATAAATCGTGTGCAATGGTTGAACTGCCATCTTTTTTCTATGTTCTATGCCAGGACTACTGCAATGTACTCTATGTGGGGCTATGCTTGAAGAGTATCTGGAAGCTTCAGCGGGTACAGAACGCAGCTGTGGGGGCAGTTCTTGGGAGCACAAGGTTGGCTCATGTTACAATGCTGTTCTGTGAGCTGCAATGGCTGCCAGTTTGCCTCCTGGTCCATTCAAGGTGTTAACACCCTGCGCCTTCTCCCTGTACACACTCCATCCTGGTCAATTTTCTTTTAACTGAATTTTAAATTTAAGATCCCTATTTATTGTTTTATTGTTTATTGTGTATATTAATTGAATGTTTGTAAGCTGCCTAGAGCAGCTTTGATGAGGTGGGTGGTACATAAATTTGGTAAATAAATAAAATAAATGTTTAGGGCTTTTAATTTTATGATTTGTATTTTTACAAATGGAACCTGCAGAATATTTTGGTATAGCTCTAACTGCCATTCTCTCCAAACAGGGCTTCTATTCTATTTTCTTTTCTTTTCCCCTCAATATTCTTCCTAATCCCTAACATTTTATGATTTCTTGATTATTATTTCAAAGAAATATACTAACAAACTGGGAAGTCATATGGCTGAGATGGGGCACCTCTCAAGCATATTTATACCTCTGTAATGGTAAGCTTTTCTACAATAAACCATTTTTCAGATATTCTTTAATGCTTGTTTGCTTGATTTTAGTGCTGCTTTCTGAGAGAAACTTGAGCCATCAGAATTGGATACAATATTAGGGATGTGGTCTGACCAACACAATAGAGAGAAACTATGCCTTGCCTTAATATTGACAGCGTATGTCTGTTTTTGCAATCTAAGGATTGCATATGCTATTTTGGCAGCTGCATCACACAATTGACTCATGTTCAAATTATAATCCACCAAGACCCTTTTTGCATGTACTGCTCCCTATTATGGTCTCTCGTCCTATATTCAGGCCTTTGATTTTTCTATCCATATGTAATTTGCATTTGTCCTTGTTGAAATTTATCTTGCTATTTTTTTGTCCAATGTTTTTTTTTTTGTCTTACTGGTGTCTTATAAGATGCCTGGTTTTCCTCCTTTACACTGTCTACAGTTTCTAACCCTTCATCCAAGTGTTTTATAAATAAGTTGAACAATATGGGGTCTAGAATAGATTGTGTTATACACTCAACTCTTCCTCCCCACTTAATATCTTCAATGAGTATGATTATTCAACCAGTGCTAGAGTCAATGCTAGCTCACTTGTTGATATCTTCTCTACTAGACCTCACAGCAGACTTAATTGAACACTCTGCTGAAGCCGAGCTATGCTATTTCTTCTACAATCTCTTGATCAACTAAATTGGTTACTTTATCAAAATAACAACAAAACAACTGGTTGGTATGATTTATCTTTGTTGCAGGTTGGTTTCTGATAAACAATGCATTTTCTAAATCCTCACAAACTTAATAATCTGCTCCAAATTTTTGACTAGTATTAACATCAAGCTGATTAGTTTGTAACTATCCAGTCTCTCCTGTTTGAAGAATGGAATACTATTTGCCCTCCTCCAGTTCTCTTTTCACCCCTAAAATTGCTGAAAGATTACAGAAAGGGGATCTGAGATGATATGCACTGTGGTTCTGATTAAAGAGGAAAAAAAGAGAGTGGAACACATAACACAGCTAATTGCTATCTGGCAGTACCCCATATTTGCCTCTCTTACATGCTAACCTGTTTTATACAATTAGTTTCTAAATTCTCAAAGAGAGAATAACAAAATAATATAGTTTTCAAAAGAATAATTATGACAGAAGGACTTGTATCTCCAGCAATTAAAACTAATGAAATTTCACATTATTTCACATATTTAGCTTATTATTTTGTTGTACCCATGGACAAGAGTTAATGTATTCTTTTATGTATGTATTCAGGATCAAATTAATGAAAGAATAGAACTATTATATTTGAAATATATACTGTATTTCCAAAATAACCCTATAACATTTGCCAACTTACCATGGTAAATGTCCTGTAATGAACCACCTCCACAGAACTCCATGCAAATCCACAATTTATCACGTCTAAAAATCAAGATCTGATCAGTTTTGCATACTTATAAACACTTTATGCAATCTTAACTATGAAACTTCATGATTTTGCAAAGTATTTGGAGGAAAACTAAGCCTTGAATATTTTCATCTTTCCAAAGCAGAAGGCTATTCCACCTTCCTCTCACTTCTTCACGAAATTCCAGTACCAACAAATCTTAATCCTGACTAGACCCTTACAAAAATTCTAAATCACTACTGAATTCTGTATTTAGAAGACTTGTTGAAAAGTATGATAATTCATTTTAATGAATTAAAATCTAATGTTTTGCTTTATTTAATTTGATGTCTAGATGTTAGAGTTTGTCAGAGTTTTGGCATTAGTATTTATGCTTTAAAATAATATGTTAAATGGAAAATTATATGATTCAATATTCTTCCAAAATGCAAAAGTTGCCATCATAGTAATTTTTAAAATAATGTGTATAAATAAAAAGATGCAAATCACTCCTCAAAAATGATAATAATCTTTCCAAAAGTTATGGCTAACTATTCTAGTCTTTTTTGATTCAAAATGATAAAATAAATACTCAAGAATTCTTCTATTTTAAGAAAATGCTTTCAGATTTAAAGAAAACATATATGTAGCTGTAATATGTAACTGGGAAGCTATTACTGTTACACTAAAGAGTTGTGATTCCATTCATCATTTAGTAATAAGAAACTCCCAATTTTAGGTGATAAAACCTACATTTTATATTAAGCAAGACATCTTCCATTTTCATACATATAATATTCCTGTATGTCTAATAGCAGAGGGCATTCAACAGAAGAAATTATTCCACAACTGTAGTAAGAGATCTGTCTGGTAACTATCTGTTTCCCAGGCTAAGTGGGCCTTACCAGAAAAAACAAACAAACAAAAATCAAAATAACAAATACCAACTATATTCTATTTTAATTTATTTATTAAATTTCTATGCTGCCCATTTTATTGATACAGCAACTATGGGCAGCTTGTGATCAAATGAAATAACTATAGATTTTTACAGGAATGCAAAGTGAATACTAAGCAGAGCAATAAGATTTATTTATCTGAGGAATTTCAGTATTAACTGATTACAGGCAGTTCTCGACCTACCACCATTTGATCAGTGACGTTCCAATCAGCGACTCTCATGCACCCTCTTATTCACTGCCCTACTATTAACCTGCCTGTAGGCCTGGAACTTGCAACTTCCTGCCAGCATCTCTATAGATTTTGGCTATGGAAAGCTGGAAGTTACCACATCTAATGATTATGGGATTCAGTTAACAATGGCAACCATGTCTGCAAGAATCCAGAATCGCTGTCGCTAAGCAATACAGTCACTCTTTACAAGTGTAAATTCCAGTCCCAACTGCTATCGTAAGTCAAGAACTACAATACAATAAACAATTTAATCTGTGATCAAAAACAGTATGAGATAGTTGGTCAAGGAGAAGGCAGAGAGTTGGCAAAGTTGGGAATAGAGCTTACTAAGCTATTTTCTAGAACAAAGATTAAAATATCTCATACAGAAGTGATGTGTTAACTGAAATTAGGCAATAGACAATATGAACTTCCTAGAGAGTATACAATGCCACTGATAATTAGAAACCCAGGGTCACACTAGGTCTTATTTTTGCAAACAGTGAACAATTTTTACATTCTTATTATATGTATATCATAAAAATTATACCTGAGATAGCTGCCAAAATAAGCAACAATGTTTGGATGTTTACAATCTTTCATCATAATGATTTCCTGCTGCACAACAGCAAAATCTTCACCTATAAAAAAGCATCATGCTTATAGAAAGAATGCCCCATTACCAACTTACATAAAAAGCACTTCAATTCCTTAAAGTTAATAATCAATTATTTTTCCATGATATTTATAATCCTTAAAATTAATAAATCAATTATTTCCCCATTATATTTATTGCAATATATATGTTACTCCATTTTTGAAGTACACGATATCACACAATAAAGTTAACATTAGTAGAAAACAATAATAAAGTATGATCACCTGATATGCCAGTATTCAAGTTATCAATATTTCACTAAGAAAACAGGCTATCAATCTCTCACCAGGAAAGCCTACATTAACTATTGATATTATCTTGTTAAAGAGAACAATATTAGGCCGTTAAATATAGTGTTACAAATAGGATTTTTCGCTGTTGGAAATAGCTGATCTATGCTAAATTCTCCTACCACCATCCCTTAAAATTTAAAACATGGGATATGGTCCTTCACAAATCTCGGTGTTAGAGAATACCACAGGTAACCATTGAATAAACTTCCAGCAACAGAAAACTATATATACCTATTTTGCTATAGATTGGGAAACTGACATCAAAGCTATCCAAAACAGATTATGACAACATTGTTCATCTTGCATTTAAGGATATACAACTGGGGGCATGCAGTATGTATTACACATACACTAAGAGTGAAACAACAGGAACTGAAGTTATGAACTGGTAGCTCTGATAAATATTACAAATGCAATTACTGAAAGTTATTTAATTATTTGGTTTTTTTTATTTGTAACCAACATTTCTGATTGCGTTACAAGTTTTTCTGTAAAGCAACAAGCAAGACCACCTGTAATTGTAAATAAAAGCCTATGATCCCAATAACATCTAATAATGCCTAGTCTGCAGAGTGGTATATAGTATAACAGTGTAACAAAAGTTGAAGAGATGTGCATAATTTATGTAATCAATAATATACACTTTCTAATTTAGTTCAAAAGTCTACAGATTCCAGGTATGTTTACTTGGCAGTGAGATTGCTATAGAGTAGGCAGTTTTGTTCTTTGATCTATAATATCCTATTGTATTAGTCCCTATTGTGTTATATCTCGTGCTCTAGATATTTATAAAGGACCTTGAAATATGGTGAAAGCATTACCTACATCTATCTTTGCTTAGGTCATCTTCTGAAATGAACACACAGTTACACTGTAGTGCAATCTTACTTTAAGCCTTGCACATATTACTCAGAGCAAATGCTGTTGGACGTGACTCTGTAATTGCCTGGTTTGACAGCAAATTGTTACATTATGCCAATCTTATTACCATTTCTTTTTTTTAGTCTTAATTTAAAAAACCCAAAACAAAACATTCTAAACTTTTGGATGATTAAAGCAAACGAGTAGCTAGGCTCATTTCTCTTCCACTAGCTAACTGGATGCCTATGTAATGTTCTTAATCCATGCCCTGACCATGAATGCAACATCTTTCTGGTTATAATTGCAGAAATATATTGTAGTTATTACTAATCACTGATTACTTTATTATCCATTAGTTATTCTTATATGTAGTAAAGCATTCCTGTTCACTTTCTCTACGTCATATAAATTCCACATCATTTTTTATTTCACCTTTCCCCAGCTGCCTTTTAAAAGGTAAATAATCTCAAACATTCTTCATAGGGCGTGTATTTAGATAAATAGAAAAGTAAATTCTTCAAAGTGTTTCCATTTTTATTTAGATGATATCCTGCTTTGCTACCAAACAGCACTCACCAAGAATATGACAAAATGTATTAAAAGTAAGAGTAAAATTTGTTTAAATCCCAGATTAAACTTTGTAAATAATACATGCAAAGGAAAACTGTAGTAATAGGAATACACACACATACTAAAATTAATATTTCAATAGCAACTTTGTTACAATATCCAAATTCAGGTGGAATTAACAAGTTTAATTCTAGTTTTCAAGAAGGCCCATTTATTAATCTTCCTTATTTTGCTTTCCTAAATGTTACCTTTTCAGGATATGGAGGCTAGTTACATATTTCTTAAACATTCTGATAGAAATGCATTTTTTGATTATCTAGGAAAATGTACAGTTAAAATTACCTATATTCTACTGGGTCATTGTATTATTTAAAAAGGAAGAAAAGAAAACATAAGACAGTGATTAAAAAAATACAGGAAACAGAAATCTTGAGATTAAAAAATGCTTACCTGGTTCTAATTTTATTACTTTAATTGCTGCCAGTTCACTTGTATTGACATTCCGAGCCTGTTTTTTAAAAAAAGAAAATTGGTAAATTAAACTGGGTTTTAAAAACATTTAAAAAGCATAAATCCAGAGACTTAAACTGATCCATTTTCAAAATTCTGATAGGAAGAAATTAGAAATAAGTACATTAATTGCCTGGTCATATGTAATTCTGTTTAAAATATAAGGGTATCTTCCAAACTGAGCTCAACTTGTAATGATGAGAATTTTAAAGCGAAAGAGAGAGATCCCTAAGCATATGCAATTGGGACTTCTGGAGATAGGCTATAAAATACCAAAAACCATAATTAATTGTATCCCAATAGTGGCATAGTGCAAATGATAAAATATAAGAGTCCTTCAGGCAAATCTCACTTAGGCAACAAGAAGGAATTTGCTATTTTATCTATATCTATAACAATAGCTGGATGAAATAAAATCCCATTTGCCACCAAATATTTCTGCCTTTGAATAAAACTGCCAACAGCAGAATTAAGGATTCATACAGTACTGTTTAAAAGCCAAAACAGACAGGAAAAGTACAATTCAATATTGCCTTAAAAATAATTAATTCTGTATTGAAATAGTTTCATGCAATGATAGTCTTAACTGCTTTAAGCATGAGTAGTGGGAAATTAAGTTATAAACTTAACAAATATGGTCAAAGAGAACAAATCTTGTTAATTTCATCAATCCCTAGCTGTACTGTTCAACTGGATGGTATAAGCAGTGTAATAACATACACACTACTCAGAATGTACATTTACTCCCAGTAAATTTTCTTCAATGAAACTTTGGAGAGCATTTCGTAAAATGGATAAGATCTACATACACTTTGCAGAAAGCATAATAATTCTTAATGAAGATTTAACAAAATCGTATGAAGATGCAAGAAGAAATAAGACAAGGATGCCCACTGTTCCCTATCTTGTTTATTTTAGTTCTTAGCAGATTTTAAGAATAAAAAGACGAAGATGTTAACAAAAATATGAAAATAGAAGATCAAACTAGAACCTAGAATGACGTTTTTGTTTCAGATAATACCTGTTTTGACAACTGATACACCATTTAAAGAGTGGCAGAAGGATATATCTAAATTTGGCAGGGGAAAAACATGTTAAATATATGCTACCATAGTACAAAATGCAGAGGAAAGAGGAGGACAAGGTTTACCTGATCTGTAACTATATTTGGCAGTTTGCTGTTTGGACAGGATGAAAGAGTGAGAAAAAGAAGGCTTCTGAAGTTAGAAGGACATGATCTGAGATTTGGGTGGCATGGATATTTGTGATATGACAAAGGTCAATGAGGATTTTAAAAACCATTATGTTAGACATGCCATATTGAGAATATGGAATAGATACAAACTCAGATTGTGCTCAAACATACCTCTCTAACTTTCAGCACAAGAAGCATTATATAGACAAGAAATAGTAAACAAACACAAAACACTAACTTCTGCCAAGGGGAATGTAAAATAAAATCAAGAGAAGAACTGATGGTAGAGGGATACTGATCTTAATGGTTTGCTTATTTAAAATTATTAGAAAGATTTAAAGTAGACAAAAGACTGTTTTTGAACATTCTATGACTGAGTTTGAAACAGAATTTACAAACAATGAACATGTATGTAGTTGCTGAAATGTATAAACATTTATTGAATACGAAACAGAAGAACAAGTGAAAGAATGTATGATAAAGTAGCTAAAATGTTGATGAAATAATGGGAAAATGTTTGGTTGAAAGGATTGAAATTTGCCTTGTTATAAAAATTGAAAGCATTTTTGTAAGATGATGTATCATTGGTATTTTCCATCAGAGAAATTGTATAGAATCTATAAAACACTTCAAGTTTATGTTGGAAATGTGAACATGAAGGAACATTTTACCATGTTTGGGGACATGAAAAAAGCTAGAAAATTTTGGGTTCAAATACGTATTATGGTTCACAGAAACTTAAATATTAATATACAATTGAAACCAGGGATTTTTCTTTTGGGATTGATGGACAATTGAAAAAAGTTATGGAACTTTTTTTCGTACATGATAATTGCAGTGAGATTATTGTATATACTAAGATGGAAAGATTCAGCAGTAATGGTAGGTGAAAATAATGGAATTTCCTGAGATGAATTTACTTCTTTGTTCAGAGAAAAGGCAATACACAACCACAAATGAGTCTAAAATTTCTGTTGTTAAGTGAGACATTTGTTAAGTGAATTTTCCTCATGTTATGACCTTTCTTGCCACAGTTGTTAAGTGAATCACTGCAGCTGGTAAGTAAGTAACCCAGTTGTTAAGTGAATTTGGTTTCCCCATTAACTTTGCTTGCCCAAAGGTCACAAAAGATGTTCACATGACCTTGGGACACAGCAATGGTCATAAATATAAACCAGTTGCCAAGCATCTGAATTTTGATCATATGATCATAGGGATGCTGCAAAGGACATAACTGTCAAAAATGGTCATAAGGCATATTTTCAGTTCTGTTGTAACTTTGAACTGTCACTAAATGAACTGTTGTAAATTAAGGACTACCTATATGTACCTTTATTGCTGACTGGAAACCCCTGTTTGCATGAAACAGGAGAAAATGAACATATGATTTATGGTTTTGATTATTGAACAAAATATATAGAAAGCAAGCTAGGTTGTAATCATAGAGTAGGTAGAAACTTGTAATTGGACTTATAACTTTTATAAAGAAAATAGGAAGCTACTTCTTTGTATCATTTTTCTTTCTTTTTGCACTATTCTTTGATTTCTTTCTCTTTTCTTTTCATTACTTTCTTTTTATATTTTAAAAATCTTTAATAAATTTATACCTGTGTGTGTGTGAGAGAGAAAGAGAGAGAGAGAGAGAGAGAGAGACTTATAACCTTCCCTTCTTAGTTAATATATTTGAATGATTTTGAAGTATATTCTATAGTAATTTCATGACATGGAAATTAACTCTGTCAGAGATTTAAGCATATTACAGAATGAGAAATCAAATTAGATTTCTCAAATTTCCCTCTGTCAGGGAAATGGGCAATTTCTAAATTTGATAAAGAAATAACATTTCATTTCTCTGATTGGGTTGAATTTATCCATTTTTGAAATTTTTGAAGATATTTTGAGGAGTAAAAAACAGAAAAGGGGAATAGAAAAAGGGAAACAAAAGAATATTTTAAAGTTTTACCAAACAAAAATAACATAGTTTATACTATATTAAAAGAAAAAACATTCCACTATTATTTGTACAATTCAAACTACAGTTATAAAGACAACATATAACAGCTTAGCACTTTAAATACTGATATTATAATCTGATGAGAGGTTGACAAAAACAGCCAAAATGATAAGAATTAACAACTAAAATAATAAGTTAATTCAAATAATCCTCAAATTTATGATAGATCAGACAAAAATCTAGTGTTTTAAATGTTGAAAGAGATCCAAACTTTGGATCTAGCAGAAAGCTATGTGCAGAGTTTCTAAATTAAGGACAGCATCATGCTTTGTTTTTTGATATGAGATTATTTTTGATACTGATGTACACCTCCATATCTTGATCTGCCATCCTTCTAATAAAGAAATCCTAAAATAAACTTCCAAAATTGTTGTGGTCTGTCACCTTGAAGCCAGGCATAAGAAATTGATCTATCCTAATTATCATATTTCTGGCAGTCCTTATAAATATTTTGGGGGAAAAACACTGGAATAATATATCAACAAAAAAATTCTTCTATAATTTTCTTTAAGTGTAATATTCACAGTAATCTTGCTTAGTTGCAGCATCATTGTGAAATAGTAACCATAAATCAGATTGCAGAGGCTAAGAATCAAATGCATTTGGATTTCATTATTTAAGCTGATATCCTTTGCTTTTAAATATTTAAGCTTTAGAACAGTGGTCCCAACCTTTCCAGCTTTGCAGACTGGGGGGGGGGGGAGAGGGGATGGTTCTGTGCGGGTGGCAGGCAAGCCAAATGGACTGCAGCCTGGGGATTGGGGACCCATCCTTTAGAACTTTCTTCCAGATAATCCTGGAGTACATATTTAATCAATTTTTGACTGTGTGCCATTCTTAGATAGACTGGTGGGGATTGGGGTACAACAATTTTAAAAGGACCACATATTTTAGACAAGAATAAAACCAAGCATTTTACTATTATTTTTTTTTGGTCAAAGGCTATTTTCTTTAAAGGGGCACATATCGTTAGTGAGTGTAATTTAAGTAGGCAGTGAGCGGATCAGAGCCATAAAGTTAACAGTTCTCTCTCTTTCTTTGCCTCCCTCTCTCACTCAATTCTAAACAGCAGGCTATCAGTAAAGGAATAAATAGCATCATCAATAGTCTACTGATAATTTACCAAGAGATTTTAAAATTTGGCTAAAGCTGCCCATCATTTGCATATACAAATATATACACAGTTATAGTTAGACAAACATGCTGAACAAAATTTAATTCTTAAAATGCATACCTTTCCATCGAAATGCCTGACTGAGGTGTATCCCTGATACCAATTTAAGTCCATTGTGAAACTGTTTATAGTTAATTATTATCAGTTTAATTTATGGTACTACTTGTAGTCCTTGGGCTATTCAGCAACTGTTCAAAATTGCAATGGTGCTGAATAAAAAGTAATTACAACTGGTCCTCAAAGATACAGCCTTTGCAGCACTCCTGAGGTCATGTAATCAAAATTTGAATGCTTGGCAACCAGCCCGCATTTATGACTGGTCACAGTTTCCTATGGTTACATTCTCCTGCCCTTTGCAAACTGCCTCTGCTTCAAGTCCCCCCACCTGCCCATCCCCCTCCATCTTAGCCTTTTTGGCTGCCCTGCACCCCTGCTGCTGCCCCTTGCTTCTTTGCCATGTTCTTCTATTGCTGTCGCCAATCCAAGCACAATCTTAGCCTGGACTTTGCAATCTGGACTCTGCCACCAAGTGACAGGGTCATATGACGCTTTGCTTAATGACTGCTTTGCTTAGTGACAGAAAATCCAATCCCAACTCCAGTCATAACCGGAGGACTACCTGTAGAAATTATGGATGTTTTGTTGTTATGAAGTTTGCTGTGGATGCTATAGTGTTTATATTGCTGAACCTGGTTGTTTTATTGTTTCATGCTGTATTTATACTGTAACATTTTTACAGAGTTATGTAGACTATTTTAATTATTTTTTTGTAAACCACTATGAGGCAAAACAGACTCATTAATGCAGAAGCACAATAAATGTGGAATGAAAAGAATGACTACCGGTATTCCTAGGCATAGACTTGTATATATTTTTTAAAAATCATCTTTCAGAAACCTAGCTTTCAACCAGTTCTGCTAATACAATACTAACATTAGCAATAACATCCAGGAATAAATTCTCACACTGAGGTGACCCATCACACAATATATTTTAAAATCGTGCTAAAAAAATTAATATTTAAATGCAATATATTTAAAAAATATTAGCCCAATTGTATAGGTTTTTTTAAACAGCAACAATTGAAAGTTTGAGTCTTTGGGTACTGTGGATGCCAAAATCCAAACAAACATTTCAATTGATTTGGACACTGATACCAGTTAATTGCCTAATTAATACATTTTGATTATATTTAATAGCTAATCACTGATTACAGAAACCAGTAAGACTGCTTTCATATGTCTTGCTCTACAGAAGTAAAATAATATATATATATATACTTGATATCTAGGCAAAGTTTTTCTTTTAATGTAGTAAGAGTATTGAGTAAAGTGTTTGTATGCAAATATGCATGCAAACCATTACTTATGTGGGTGCATACCAACCCTTTCCTTCCATTTATGACATCTTAGTATAGGATACAGTATGAACATTTTTAAAGTAGCATTTCTACTACTTGCCTCCCTGCTTTGTTTTTAAGTGACTGTGATTTCAATATTATAATTTATTGAACTGGTCTTTGCTGATTGCAAAAATTAAGTTTTAGTGGCACCTGCTGAACATTAATGTTTTATTAATTAATCATAGACTGTGTTGATTAAAGAAAGTATAATCAATTATAGAAGCCCTTTCAACTAACTACAGTTGCATAATCTTGTTTGTTCTCTGTTATGGCATGTAAAAGAAGACAAATATTAAAATAATCTCAGTATAATTTACCTAAGCATGCACTTCTGATTTATTGCTTTATCTAATGTATTATGCCAATATTTTATATGAATATCTGTCACTATTTGACATTTTAAAAATAATTTCTTTATAGAAGATGCAAATATTTTTGCACCTTGACTTTCAATAAAGGTTGAAAGTCAAGGGCTTAATTGAAAAAGAACATATATCACTGAAGTTAATAAGTCATAGCTAGCTGGAAATTAAGCTAGCAATACTTTGCCCATTTTTTATAGGAAATTGTGTTTTAGGTTAATGGAAAGTTAGGTACAGGTAAATTTAAACAATTGTTTCATATTTATTTTTCTTTCAGCTTTAAAACTGAAGAGTTTAAACTCTCTTTGCTAGTTTATCAAACCTGAGAAGTCACAATCTTAAAATCATGGAAGTATTTAAAAGTTTAATTAAAAATGATGAGACACCTTTCAAATCCTTTATGTTACGTTTTAAATTTGACCTCAAAACCACCTTAATAAGCTATTATAATTCTGTAAGTTTACTACTGTCTTTATCCATTTAAAAAATGCCAAACAAAGACTGCAAATTTTCCTAGCTACTACTTCATATTTCAGATTCATGTCTTTAGTTTCTCATTTAATGTCAAGAACTCCATTCATTTTTTTTCAAAGTTCTCAGAGCATCTGTCCTCCTGCCACACAGTAAGCAAAGATTTAAAACTATATCCATACATGAAAGCTTTAAAATATATTTAGTAATCCCTCTGTTGTTATTCTTTCTCATAATAGTTTTTTTCATTACTTGGAAAGATCAGGTAAAAATGGTAAGGCAAAACAGATCTTCAAAAAGAATGATACAGTAATATTTTCATTAAACTACAAACCCTAGAATATTATCTCTATAACTTGGATAACAAGCATGCTCGAATATTGTTCTATCAAACTGAGATACTGAAAAATGAGCAGGCTGTTTGCTTTACGTCAAAAAAAGAAAAAAAAATGCAGTTCACTTATTCACATGGAGATATAAATAGCTCTTTAAGTTGTCCCTTCCATTTCTCACTGCTGCTGTCTTAAGAACTGTCCTACTTTGCTAAAGGGCTGTGTAAGAACATTTTTTTGATTGGGATTAGGGCTCTTTACAATACTTCTGATGGGAATCCAAAACAGATATCGCTTTGTGGAAATGGGAGTCAAAGTGAAGGGGAAATACTGATAACCTATGATGCCCTACTTTGGAAAATATATTGACAATTTCTAGCAGGAAAGAAAATCATTTAAGCACAGAGTTCAGTTGGGAACCAAATTATTTCAGGGACTGTCAAAATAATTATCAAGTTATACATTTCTTGTAGAAAAAACCACAAACTTTATGGCATTGATTTTGGAGGAAGAGAGACTGGAAGACAATGACTAGGGAGAAAATTAGTACTGTATCTTCATAGATCTCAAAGAAGAATCTGAGTGGCACTGATGAAAAACCAATGTACATGAAGAAGGCCTGCAAGTTGGTTCACCTTGGGAAGCAGATTAGAAGCCACGGTTCACACTGACTACCTAGCCCTTACGATCTGTGTTTAGAAGCCAGTCTCCCACCATTACCCTGCCTGACCTCATGTGCTGAGGCAGAGGGTACAGGTTCCTTACAGAGTTAACTTAAATTGCCAGGTTAATCATGTAGAAAATGTTTTTAAAGGCTTTTTTCTGCTGGTAGTGTCATAATGGCAACTCGGATGGAAGAAATCTGTATGTAAGGCCATGCCCACCCCCCAAAATTAATTTAGAAGGGAACACTCTAGAGAGTGACAGCTCAGCTGCATTCATAAGAGATAGAGACTGATCTGAAGATGCGAGTCAACCCATCTTGTACCTGGGCTGGGGAAGAGAAAAGGGCTATATAGGTATCAGGGGAAGGGAGAGAAAATGCTGTGGAAATAAGTTGCCCAGGTCAGAACATTTGCAGATGGAGGAAGGGCCACCCCAAAACACCTTTCCCAAGAAGGAATGCGGGGGAAGAATTGGCGAAGTTGCCCGACGACAGGGCGGGTGTCGGGGTGGAGGACCTCTGCAGACTGAAGAGCAAAGGGGGGAAGGAAAGCAGCCCCCACCGCTCACCTTGTAGACATCGCCGTAGGTGCCGCTGCCGATGCGCTGGATGAGCTCGAAGTCTTCCTGGGGGTTCCTGCGGGACAGGTCGCACACCCGCCCCCCGCCGACGCTCATGCTGCGCCGCCTCCCGGAGCACGCAGCTGCCCCCTCAGCTCGCTCCGCCGCAGCCCCCGGGATGGCGAGGTGGGGGAAGGGAAGGAAGGAAAGAGGGTGAGCAGGTGGGTAAGGGGAAAGGGGGGGAGGAGGTGGAGGGAGAAAACGACTCGGAGCAATCACCACCGACGCCACCTCCCCCCGTTCTGCTCAAGCAACATGGCGCCCGCAGTCACCGTCTGCGCATGCGCGCAGGATCTTCAGCTGCCCGGCGGCTGTCTCGCAAGACTTAGGACGCAGCGGGCGGGGGGCAGAGGCGGCGTAAGGGAAAGGTGAGGCTGGTAGTCATCTGGGCATGCTCGAGGGAGAGAGGCCTGGAACACCATGAGGCCCAATATTCGGACCCGAGAGCTGGAGCAGCTGGTGCGGCCTTGGCGATTTGTGTCTTCCAGTGCTCAGCAGACCGGGAACCGGGGACCACAAGTACCTTCTTGGCTTGGAGGATCGGCGGACCCTTGTCGGTCTTGGCGGGATAGAAGGATAGGATGTGCAAACCTTCAGACTTGATTTCTATTAAGCTTTTTCATTTAATTTGTAAAGCTGTGTACCGGCTATGTAGGTTTTCAAGGCGGTATTTGGATAAAGTTGTTTACAGTACTGCGCTTTCTGACGAATTTAGGTTCATCGGTCTGATTTTCACGTAAGTGTATATAAAGTCATTTTTCCACCAGGCGCCGTCCGGAAGGATGGGAGTGCAATTCGGCAGCTATGCTGACCCTTCACAAGACCGATGGTCACTTGGACCTTCCCTGAAGCACTCACTGCCTTGTAATGTGGTGTGCTTGTTTAGAAGGCGGGTGCGTGGGAGAGGAAAGGCTGCGATTCTGAAGTTGGGCTGCACACACAACTCTTGTTGACGTAGATCAACAAGCCTGACCAACAGCAGATAGCGAATTCATCTTGGGGAGGCATCAAAATCCTGTGGGCGCAATGATTATGTTTGGGTAAAGAAGTCAGGACCGCCCTATTTTTGACACACTGGTCCTAAACCTGTTTTTTCCTTTTTAAATAGTTTGTGATATAATCTGGAGAAGTCCGATGTTTCTATTCTGTTGTAAATCTGAAGCTTAGCTATAAAGAAGGCATAAGATAGAAAATGTATTTATTATATGAATATTTTATTTTTCAATAGGTAGGGATAGGAATTTTTGTCCTAGATGTCAAAGCACAATGGTAGCTACAACTATTGGGTACCTTGCTTTCTAAGGCAAGAATTCTGATTCTGGCAGTAAAATGCTGTGAGTCATTTCTGTGAAGAGGAATGAATCCTATCATGGGTAAATAATACACATTCTAATTAGTGTTACTTAATTAGTTTCTAGAATGTTCCCTGTAGCCGATTTAACTCTGAAGAGTACAAAGTTTTTTCAAAATGTATGTATACTGAGGGAATATGTTAATATGTTCTATGGTACCTAGTGTTCCCAACAATAAATCACAATCCCCAAACCACTCTGGATTCTAGGTGTTGGACTCAAATGTTGGCAACTGTAACTTTTGTTTAGACTCGGGAATATTTTATCATAATATTTTACTTTTAATTGCAATACTGTAGATTAGTATAGCTGTCCCTAACTTGCTGTCCTCCAGGTGTGTTCTGCAATGAAATCCAGAATTCCTTGGCAGCAAATTTTTTATTGTCTAATAATTCTAAGAACTGTAGTCCAAGTGTTGACCCTAATTCGGAACCGGGTTGAGGAATGGTAATTTAGAATCTCCAGGTTCAAAGGCTGTAATACATTTATGTTAATATACGTGAATTTACTTCTGGATAGACATTAAGAAGTTTATAGAATTAATTAGCTCACTTAATATCACTGCCATCTTTTCCTTTAAGTGGATTTGGATTTCAAATCACTTTTAATTGTTGTTTGAATTGAACCTTTTCATGTCTCTTCTATGAACTTGATGTGGAAAATTATATTGTAATATAGAAGTGTTTTTGCTTTTTAATTTTTCCTAATTAATATATCCTTAAAACATACATAGATAATACAAAAATTTTAGTTTAATAAAACCAAAATCTCATTAGCTATATTTATGCCTTAGTCTCTCATAACTGCTATAACCTCCATTGGCTCTTTCATTATCCAGGATAGGTATCTTACATATTTAATGGGTATTGTAAATGGGCTATACAGTATAGTAGGATCATTTTAATAACTCATCCATATGTTTTGAACTCCTGCTTGTGAAAAATAGTCATAATTGGCTGGTTTTTGTTTTGAAGTTAACCAATACACTAGAAAACCAGTGATAACCTCATGCTTTGTATAAAATATGTGGCTTTATATTGTATATTTACTTATCAATACCACGTGCAATTATTTAAATTATTCATTTGTTTTACATAATTTATAGTCAGCCCCAATCCTAAAGGACTCTGGGCTGCAGATAACCTAGAATAGAAAGAAGCAGCAGCAACATAATTATAAATAACCAATTCCAAATGAGCACAAGAATGGAAGGTAACCATAAAGAAAAACAAAGATTAAACTAAAATAAAACCTAAAATAGGTACCCATGATCAAAAGCACATTCCTAAACAATAATATAGGATTATTTAGATTGAGAATGGTAATCAGTCTTGATAGCTCATTCATAGCCATTAAGCTATTAAAAAATCTAAGTGTCTATCTTTTACATTTTATGTTTTATGATATAGTTCCATTTTATCAGTTCTTTTGATATATATCAATTTATCATATATATATATATATACACACACACATACTATATGTGTGTAATACACACACATACAAACACACTCACTATATATATATAAATATTTCAATATTTTTAGGTTTTTAATATATGTATGAATGGAAATATTTGTTAAACTCTTTCATCACAGCCTTATTTAGATTTTACTCTATTTACAGTTTAGTATATACCCAGAGTGATTACCATGCATTGTAACTGGAAATACATTTAACATCTTTGGCAAATAAAAGTTACATTATTTAGATTCACTGTCAACATCTTTTATTGCTTTTAGATGTTAGTTATGCCTGCAGTCAAATGTTGAGACTCTTGTAAAATTGCAAATGGGAGACCAGTCTTTTTTTTGGAAAAGGGTGCTCTGCTACTGAACAATGGCTCTGCCAGAAGGAAAACATCTCTCAGTATGTGCTGTTTAACAGGACTAAGCAAGTTAGAAACCATGAGCAGAGCTTTTTCAAAGCCATCTGAGTTTAAAAATTGTGTAAAAATTGAATGAGTCCGAATTTATCCCAGTTGTCCATAAAGACATAATTTAATCGTATGTAAGGGAGGAGGTGGGCTCTCAAAAGGGATTAATTTAAATCAATATTTAAATGACAACGCAGAATGTTCTGGAACTGATTGAATCTGTTACTTATTCAATCTTTTGTGTGTGCTTTTTCTTAAAAAAAAACTTTAAATATATGCTTGATATGTTTTTTGTTTTATATTTTATTTTTTTGCTGTATGTCAGTGGTCCCCAACCTTTGCGGCTTGGTGGGTGTGGAGGAGAGGGGAACCGAGCCACACTAGTGGTGGGCCAGTGTGCACGCACATGTGCACAGTTTAACTTGCACAAGTCGAGCTGCACGTGTGTGCACACGCGCCGGCCTGCCGCTTGCAGAAGTCAAGCTGCATGCATGCACACTGGCCTGCCGCTCACATAGCCTGGTTCCAAATAGGCCACACCCAGCAGTGGACCATGGCTCAGAAGTTGGGGCCCCCTGCTATATGCCATCTGGAGTAATTTCTTGTGAGAGGTGGGTTCATATAAAATTGATAAATAAATCTTTTTACTGTGAACCCTATATATTGCATTATTTATTTTATTTATTAGATTTTTTTTTATCCCACCTTTATTATTTTATAAATAACTGAAGGTGGTGAACATACCTAGTACTCCTTTCTCCTCCTATTTTCCCCACAATCACAATCCTGTGAGCTGGGCTGAGAAAAAGTGATTGCCCCAAAGTTACTGAACTGGCTTTCATTCCTAAGGTAGGACTAGAACTCAGTCTCCTGGTTTCTAGGCCAGCACTAAACCAATTGGCTCTTTGTATTATGTTTATGGGGGGGGGGAGAGTTGTGATTTATTAGCATGGAAGTTTTATTGTATATTTTTGTTACTGTAAACCAGAAAGTCTAGAATGATTCCGTGGCGTACAATAAGGATGATGTAGGCGTCTATTGAAATTTGGCCAGATTGTAGACTTAATGAAGAGTTTACACAACATGGTGCATGCCAATCAGGAGCCTTTAAGGGGCTACATTATGTTATTTTTTAAAATGTATATCATAGATCAAACATCTCATGGCCCCATGTGGTATCTTAATAGTTGCAGAATATGCTTATTAATATTCTGATTGACAAAACACAAAATAGCGTTTGTGAGACTTGGGGCCCACAGAGAATGGTCCTTGTTTATTTCAGGTCAGTGGCTGAAATGGTGATGGTGCTGAATGAGTGCTACTTACGACTGATCCTTGAAGCTCAGACCATTTGCGACCTTCTCTGCTGGCTTCCCACAAGCAAAGTCATTGGGGATACCAGAAGGGAAAGTCATAAGTTGCTCTGCTCTCCCACAGCAATGCATCATGGCCTTCTTCTTCCCTGGGCCTCCCTGCATTTGTACGGATGAACCAGACCTGCAGCCCTCCCTCCCAACTCATGTATGTCCTGGGTTGGGCCTCTCAGGACCTCCCTCATCCCCTGCAGCACCCCTCTAACTCTTTATTGGAGACTCCTGCTAATACACTCTTAACAACCCATGTGTCTTGTGGTTACAGTGGTAACTAATACTGCCTGAATTGCCATCATTTAGCAATGTAGTCATCTAATATTGTTCTTGGTGATCACATAGTTTAGTGATGGCAATTCCAGCCCCAACTGTTATAACTTGAGGACTACCTGTGCACCATAGTAAAACAGTTCCACCGGCCAACTTAGGGAAATGGAAGTCTAATTTATTTATCCCAGTTGATGAAAAACATTTTAAAAAAATAGGATAAAAATATATTTGTTTCACCACTTTCTGAATCCAGGGAGTGGGGAACACATCAAACCTGTTTTGTATTAAAATGTAGAGACACTTCCATTAAGTTCTGCTTCTCTTCAGGTTATATGCAATTTTTGCATTTGGATAAATGGGTAGATTGGCTGCAGCCTTTGGGTTTTGTGAATAAACCCCCACTGAGTCATGTGAGAGCCTTCAGCAAATATTCTCAACATTGAAAGGTCTCCGCACCAAATGGGTGCCTGCATTTACTGTGCAAGATATTCTGGTGGTTATTTCACACCTAGTGAATTGGAATCCACACCTGTTCACATATAAATGATAGAATGTTTTTGGAATCGATCCCTTTCTCTGCCTACAAAATACTAATCCTATAACACCACGAGGCAATGCTAATTAAACAATGAGATCATTTGGCATTTTCACATGCTCCAATAAGCCCTATTCTTTCCATGCGTTTAGTCCTGTTTCAGATTCTCCATTCCTAAGTTATAAAAAGCTGCAATAGAATATGCTTATCCTCCTGAAATTCCCTCCTGCAGTCAGTTGGACTAACTAGAATAAACGAGAAGACACGTAGTATTTCCTCATTAAGACATAGGATCTTCGGCCGCGCAGCCTTGCTCAGTCCTCTCGCAGTGGGCAAGTTGGCTTCGCGCGCTTTCTTGCTGCCGTGCGTGGCCGCCGACCAGTTGATCTTGCTCCCTCTGGCGTCTCCCCAGCGGTGCTGCAAGCTCCTGGGCTTTCTTTTGTGTGGAGCGACCCACCCGTGGAGAGTGAACAATGAACGCGGGACAGGCGCCGCCGGCTACCCAGTCGGTGGCTTGATTGTGCGAGCGTGTAGAAACTGGAGGCTCCTTCTGGACGCCTTTGCTGTCTCTCGCGGCACCATGCGCGGAAGCCCTGAAAGCAGCACGGGCGTCCGTTGAAGGACACTGCCTGCCAGGCGAGGGGCGCCCCGGGGGGTAAGCCATGGGCGGCGCGCGAGCGCGGGTGCTCAGCTTGTGCCTCAGCCTCTGCTCGTTGGCGTTGCTCGTCACGGCCATTTTCACCGACCACTGGTACGAGACTGACCCCCGGCGCCACCGGGAGAGCTGCGAGGACCGCGCCGGCAGCGCCCACTTCCCGGACCAACGCCGCCGACTCCTGCCGCTGCCGCACCTGCCCCTGCGGGACGCCAGGCAACGAGTCCCCCGCGGAGGCAGTGCGGAGGCAGTTCCCCCCACCGGGAACCTGCTGCTACAGCTAGAGAACTGGCGAACGCTCCTGGGACTCCGGTGGCTGCAATCTCGGTGTGGCCGGCCTCTCTTCGCCACTTACGCTGGTCTCTGGAGGAAATGCTATTTTTGGGGAGTCGACCAAGACCTGGATAGCCTACTAGACAGAGGTGAGGGGGTGATCTCAGGCGGCGTTGCAGCTTACATTGCCCTTTCCCACTGTTACCACCTCAAAGTGCTTCTTCCCAGCCTGTGCCAACTGCGAAACAGAACAGGCCCCGCCATAATTTCTTCACTATATCGATGCATGGTGTCATATGATGTATGTATGTCTTTTTGTATGTGTGTATTTTCCTTTTGTATGTGCATCCTCTTTTCTTCCCCAAAAGTCTGTCACTCCACACCATAATTACGTGAATTCCATCCTGAAACCTCCCTGGTGTAGAATGAATAATCTCTCACAGTTGTTACTATAATGCACTTGTCATCTCCAGGTCACAGTTCCTGAAAATACACACAAACACTCCTCTTGACAGCACATCTATTGCCATCATCACACAAAACCATTAATCATGGCATTATCTCTTTTTCCGTTCACCTCTTTCCTTTACATTGTTACAGTCGTTGGTTGTCATCGCTGTGCTAGTCATTGTCCTCATAGTCCTCTTCTGCCCTGCAACACCACCCATAATTTTCTTGAATACTAGTTTCCACCCTTCTATTTTTCTCTGTTTTCTGCAAATATACCAGATATATCGCTATAGAAGTGCATTCTCCAATGTGGCATTTATGCTGCATCTCACCAATAAAGTGCTTTTTATTAATGATTAAGGAGCAAGAGAATACTATGTTTCCTAAGCACTATTATGTTCATGTGTTAATTTATGGACTACAATAATCACACAAATAACACAATGAATCCACAGTCTTCATCAACCTCTCAGTGATTGCACTCCATATATTAGCCTACTTCATTCTATACCTCTTTCTTTCCCATGCATTATGTGTCTTCAATAATTTGTATAGTGTAGTAACCTTAAATTCACTGAGCAGTTGTTCAGCATGCCATTGCGCCTAGTTTGGGTAGCTACCAATCTGTTTCAAAACAGAGTAATATGTAATACATCTGTTATAATAGTGAATATTTTCTCTTCGATATGCAAGGACCATCCCCTGGTTACCATTTCTTTTATTTCATTGCACAGCTTCTAGACTGTGCTTCAGGAGTATCCTTGCATTCTGAAAATGCTGTCAAGTCACTGCACCTAATAAAGCAAAGGCATGATGATCATCACTTTTTGATACATATCGGCCTATCTTGCAGAAATGACATTTTTTCCCTTCAACTGATAAGAAATTACTAATATTTCTGAAATAATAGAACCACATGTCTTGTTCACCCCAGAAACTAGCATTTTGACCTTTTGCTTTTCTGCTTATATTTCTGCTTATATTTCCAGGAGGAACATAAAACATGTTCTCTATATTTTATATATAAACATTTTGCATGAGGCATCCTCCCAACTCTTCATACTAACTCCAAAACAATGTCTCCAGATAGGGTAAATGTACTTTCAAAATGGCAAAAGCGGTTTAAATTATTTTACACTGGTGAGCTCTAAAGTTTCAGTCACTTAATACGGAAAGGATGTTTACTTTATAGCAGATAGAAGATAGCTCAGTTAAAGTGTTCATTCAGAATGCAACTCTTGTTGAACTAAAAGGCATATTCCCAATAATCCATATTCCTGAATGGATTATTGGGAAGGGAATAAATAAAGTTTATTTATTCAACACGCTTGAAAAAGTGTACATGATTCTGATCATTAATTTCAAGAAGATATTGTATATCTGAAAAAAATTCAGAAGGCACTGGAACATCTTTGCTATGAGGAAAGGCTGCAGCGTTCTAGCTGACAAATTGCATAGGAACATTGTGAGGTAGAAAATTATACATAAGGTGGAAAAATAAGATGAAGATGTGCTTGTCTTCCTTTGCCATACTACTAGATAATACTACTACTACTACTAATAATAATAATAATAATAATAACAACTTTATTGTCACTTTGAATGTACACCAATTGGCATACATCAAAATGAAATTTCGTTGCATACATAGATCCTAGGCTTATTCATTAATGCTGAGTGGTGGGAGCCTCAAGTGCTTGTGATTATCTTTAAGGTCCTACATGACTTGACCTTGTCTTTCTTTGAGGTCACCTGCTCCAAATAGAATCTCCCTGCCTATGGAGAAGGCCTGATGAAAGTCCCCATCCATGTGAAGTATAATAAAAGGGGACTGGGAAGTAAACATTTGTTTGTGAGATGTCCCTACCTATGGACTATCCTCCCATTAAATGTAAGACTTGTATCCTCACTCCTTTTATTCAAAAAGCTGTTAAAATGTAGCTTTTTAAATGTGTAGTTGGAGACTGAGGTGAAGAAGAGATTTACTTGAGCTGATTGATGAGTGTTATATTCTTGTTATTTTGAATCTGTTGGCAGCTTTATTATTCATATTTTTTGATATGCATAACATGTATTGCCTGCCATTAGAGTATGTGATTGAAGTGGCCTTGGGTAGAAGGTTTTGTAATAGATGAATAAACAAACTTTATGCAGCCAGTAATGTAGCTGTAGAATTTATAATGAAGATGTAGTGATGGCCACTGGCTTGGATAGTTTTAAAGGGAATTACCATGAAGGACAGGGTTATCAGTGGCTCTGTATTACTTCCACCAATCTATCTTCAAGAAGCTCTTAGTGAATATAACAAGAGAGTTATACTGTGCTCATGTCCTGCTTATGGGCTTCCTCAAAGTATCTTTTTAATCAATGCAAGTGTTGAATACTGGACTAACAGGTCTTTTATGTTCTTGCATTCTCTTTTAAGGGATGAGCTATTACATGCAATATTATTCTCTCCTATACTTTGGAGAAAAAAGCAGTTTTAGAGAAAAGTACTTTGAGATAGTCTTGAATTGGGCAAGGAAAGGATGAAGTACAACCTCATTGACTTCTCTTTATATTGCCCAAGCTAATGGATGTTATTTATTTCCAAATCAGCATTATTTCATGATATTTTATCATCCTTCCTGGAAAGAAATATGGCTCTCTTCTTTACTTGACTTTAGCCTTTTAAACTCTGTCAAACAGATAACTGAAAATTTGAACCGTAGCTTTCTCTGCCATAATTAAGGAACCTAATCACTACACAATATTGAAATGCTTTTTAAGGTGTCCAGCTTTAATTTCTGGGTTAAATAAAAATTGCTCTGGAAACTGATGTTGTTTTTCAGAGATATTAAAAAATTATTTTTCTAAACCAAATTGTTTAACTGATTAGCAATATTTATTTTTTCAGATACAAAATATCCTAAATTGAAACTGAATACTCTTTTTACAGGATAGTGCCATAACAACTGAACACCTTTTTTTTTTAATTAAACAGTGTTGGCACATAACTCCTATAATCCTCTGTGGCCTTTGGAGAATTTTTTTTTTTTTTACAGAAAATCATTTCCATTATCCTCCCACTTTTCAATAGCCCTTGCCATTTTCAGATCTATTGACTTTGACTTGCAATGCATAATATCTTGCAGCCTTTAATACACAAATTCAAAGACATTTCCTTACCAAAATGCATTATTGTATAGCACATTTTGTATCATAAGCATAGCTAGAGTTTTAGCGCTCATAAAATACAGGAAATCTCCCCAAAGAACGAAAAAGAAAAGT
Organism: Protobothrops mucrosquamatus; assembly: GCF_001527695.2. Taxonomy (NCBI): domain Eukaryota; kingdom Metazoa; phylum Chordata; class Lepidosauria; order Squamata; family Viperidae; genus Protobothrops; species Protobothrops mucrosquamatus. The sequence goes on from NW_015386947.1 coordinate 70,251, forward strand.
TATTTAGAATCACATTATATCTTAACACAACTAAATATATACTATATACTTAAACAATATGACCACAAAGAAGTTTATGTGATCAAATTTTTCAGTGTTAGAAGAATCTATTCAATAGTAAATTGTATAAATGTACATTTAAAGGGCTTCAGGTGCGGGTGTGTCAACTGAGGGTCTGTGGTGGGTCTTGTGATGGGCAAGGTGTGAGTCATCAGTGAGTCTTGTGATGGGTCATGTGATGGGGAGGTTACTTCCGGTCAGGGTCATTGGAAGGTGAACTGCTGGTGGGGGGAGTCTTGTGTGGGTTGGTTGAGGGTCGGTGCTGTCTCTGGTTGGCTGTGCAGTTGATCTGGATCCTGAGGGGTTCGTACATTGGTTGTAGGTTGATGATTCTGCTGATGGAATTGCTTGTGGAGTGCCAGGTTTCGATGAACTCACAAGTATGGCGGGTGGTAATGTGGCCGATGATTTTTGTGTTGCTCCAATCGAACTGGTGCTGTTTGGTGTCAGTGTGGTTAAAGATTAAGGATTTGGGATCGTGGCGTTTGACTGCCAGCTGATGTTCATGTTCATCCTGCTGAAGATGTTACCTAGCTGGGTAATGAAACAATCAGAAACCAACCCACAAGCTCGGAGAACGAACCTTCACCCTCATTGTATACCTGAGCTACAGATTTCAGAATATAATTCAGCATCATATTCATATCTTGGAACCATGAAATTTCTTTACCATTTACAACCTGATGAATATTAGACCAAACTGGTGTCAATGTACAGCTGCCCAGAACATACAAATAAAAGCCCCTTCTTCCATATTGGACTTCTAGCATAAAGAAGATACAGCCCACTCTCTGAAGGGCCCAATTTATTTGAAAAATAGTATTTGGTCAACTTAGTTTATTTTCAAAACATACAATATTAATATAACATTATTTAAGACTCTTAACCTATTGATTTGTTAAAAAAGAACATTTCCCATATCTATTGCAATATGTGTCTTAAATTGTTAAGACAAAAATTACAAAACTTATATACGTTTCTTACAAAAAGAATTTCAAAACCATTTTCTAATGGTTTCTAATTAGTTTAAGAATTTCAGACACAGCTAGTGCGTCAGAACTAAAATGTAGAACCAATCATATATTTGCTCTAGATCAGTGGTGGCGAACCAATGGCACGGGTGCCAGAGGCCACACTCAGAGCCCTCTGTGGGCACACATGCCATTGCCCCAGCCTTGCCTCCCCCCACGACCCCCTCACCAGCATCCCCCCTGGAGGAGAGTCGCCCCCAAGCGTGGCCCACACGGAGCAGCGCAGCCAAGGACATGGCAGCCAGGCAGCGTAGACAAGATTCTGCCCAGTTGATGCTGCAGGGCGCGGGGAGAGGGCGTGGCTGCCATGGCGCTGCTGGGCTGTCTGGGCCATCTGTGGCGGACCCTGGAGGCGGTGAGTGGCCCTGCGGGCAGGCGGGGTGGGGGCGGGGCAGGGGTAGACACCCTATACCATTTCAGACAAATGGCTGTCCAGTCTCTTCTTAAAAACTTCCAGTGTTGGAGCATTCACCGCTTCTGGAGGCAGGTGGTTCCACTGATTAATTGTTCTAACTGTCAGGAAATTTCTCCTTAGTTCTAGGTTGCTTCTCTCTTTGGTTAGTTTCCACCCGTTGCTTCTTGTTCTGCCTTCAGCTGCTTTGGAGAATAGCTTGACTCCTTCTTTGTGGCAGCTCCTGAGATATTGGAACACTGCTATCATGACCCCCCCTCCCCGTGTCCTTCTCTTCATTAAACTAGACATACCCAATTCCAGCAACTGTTCCTTGTATGTTTTAGCCTCCAGTCCCCTAATCATCTTTATTACTCTTCTCTGCACTCTTTCTAGAATCTCAACATCTTTTTTACATTGTGGTGACCAAAACTGGATGCAGTATTCCAAGTGGGCCTTACCAAAGCATTGTAAAGTGGTATTAACACTTCACATGATCTTGATTGACTATGTTTGGACAATATGCTGGATCCCAGCTGCTATCCCAGGAGATACATCCCTGTGCGCTGGGAGTTAGTGATTCAGGATCCTAGTCAAGTGGTCATCTTTGTTTCTCAACTACTGTTTTTTTAATCTATTTGAGGAAAAATTAAAAACCAAACCTGTAAGGTTGCTATCAATGCTCCTGGTCAGTCATTTCTGCCCTTTTTTAATATCTCCCCCTCTATATTGAATTGGGTGAAATGTTAAAAAAATAAAATGGAGATGGCATTCCTAGAATAGGCCTGTTTATGACTGGGGAACTTAGTTTTGCAAGAAAATTACAGTACAGTAATTACAGGCTAGTAGTTAGCAGTTAACACTGTCCAACCCCAATGATGGCTTATGGTGTTAGGGTGCTTATGACATACTATTAACTATTGTGTAATATGTCCCATTAAACCATTTGCATAAGTTTTATGAATGCAATCATAAATTATAATTTGTCTTCTGGGTCTCAATACTGTCTTATTGATTTTATTTTCTTACTTACAGAATTTATAACTTGCCCCAGTAAAATTTGGGCAGTGTACAAGTTCTAATATAAAAAATATAATAATAAATATCTAAATTCCAAAAACCAAAAATTAACGCCAAAAAAGCAAAGATAAAATCCAAGACAGGCATTACAGTCATTGGTGGGAAAATGCAGGACTATAATTAGAAAGATGATGGTAGTCCCTACCTTTATATAAGTTCTTTGAATAAGGCAATTATTTTATAAACATTTCAATTTCACAATAAAAGGCTCATTTGGAAGCATCTCTTTCCTGGATTTCTCTATGTTAAAAAAGTCATCACCCAGATCCTGTTCAGAATTATTCATTAAATATTTCTGTTTTCTAAAGGTATTGCTCAGAGATGTACAGCAATCAAGTATCACTTTGCCACACCAATACGACGCTTATGGAACATCCCTATCAATTTAACCAAGATTATCCAGCAGGATGAATGGCACTTGTTACGTAAGTACTTGTGTATTTAGGTTAAACATGTGGTCTTCCTAGTATGATGTGATCCATTGATATAGGGCAGGTTATAAATGTGAAAATAAATATTAGTATATAATGTTACCTATTCTATATGCATTCTATGCAATAACCATCTTGCCAGTTTGTTAAATAAACTTTTAACAACTATAGATGTAGCAAAATTTCCTTTTAGAGCAGGGTGGAATAACTTTTTGATAGCAAACAGTATACTATTTAATAGTATAATTTTTTTTAGTAACCGAGGTGCAAAAATGGGGTAGAAGTGGTCATAGAAATAGCCAGTGTTAATTTTTTAAAAATAAGGGTTTTTAAAAACTTACTACAAGAAAAACAAATCAGAAGATGTGTCCATCATTTTTTTCTTATTAAAATTGGTAAGAAACAATAGCTCCATGATCTGGCAATTCTTTATAATTAAAAAAGTCATATTACATTTAACATACAGGTAGTCAACTTAACTACCATTCATTTAACAATTGTTTGAACTAATGATGGTGCTGAAGAAAGTGGAGCTATTGTGACTAGTCCTCACACCATATTTGTAACTACTGTAGCATCCTGAGGTCTTAGGTTTGCCATTCGTGACAGACTCAGGGGTCTTCCGGCAAGCAAAGTGAATGGGGGAAACAATAAGCACATTACTTGCTTAATGACTGTGACTCGCTTAACGACCATGACAAAAAAAGGTTGCAGTTGGGCATAGCTCATTTAATGACCACATCATTTAGCAATGGATGTTCTGGTCCTTGTTGTCATTGAGTACTACCTGTAGCTTATTTCTAGGAATGTGTACGCATAAGAATAGGTTATAATGTAATTTTAATGTGTGCTGATAATTTATCACTTCCTTCCCTTATGAGACTAGACCTAAGAAGAATTACAGCAGGTTTCCTTGGGATGGCAGCAGCTGTTCTTCTCTGTGGGTGCATTGTAATTGCAGTTGGCTTCTTTTGGGAGAAAAGCCTCACACAGCATGTTGCTGGTCTTCTTTTCCTCATGTCAGGTACACTTTCTTTTTTGTCTGTTGGCTTTTAAATGTAGTTATTCTAGTTTTACTGCTAGAGCTGGGAAGGCTAACTTGGGGGGCTTTTTAACTTCAGGTGCCAAAATAATTTGATCATCTACTTGAAAGTGAAAGTTCAACAGAGAACATTTATGGATAGTCCATGAAAAGCCATTACGATGGCATATTTATTCATTTATTTTGCTACTGTCCCCTTTGTGGGGTAGATTCTTTCTCTTGCAGTAAATTCTGCAAGAGTTGGGAGAAGGATACTTTGAGTTATTTACTTTCCATATTTTGCACTGTATTTAAAAATCCTAAAGGCTGATTTGAGATTACCAGGTTACATAAGCCTGTGTAATGGTTCAGAGCTGACGTTAATTTCAAGAGACCAGTAGTACCAGAAAATAACTACCAGAAGTAAAAATTTTGTACATTCTACACTAAGCAAAACCTAAGCCAAACAGGCTACTATTACTAGGCTAGACATGTCAGTAAATGTTGGTGCATTGAAATCCAAATTCTGCTTTAACTATTATCAAGAAAGCCTAAATTTGAACTATGCCTCAGCAATTTAGAAATGAGACATGCATTATTTGTAGATTTCTACAGATCTTTCAGAATCAAAATGCCTTATATGTACATACCATCAAATCTTGTTTTCTTGACGTTAAGCAATATGAAAGGTTAGAGCAGGGGTAGACAACCTTGGCTCTTTTATGCAAAACTCATCAGCTCTAAGTACAAGAACTATTATCAGGGGTAGTCAACCTTGGCTCTTTTATGACTCGTGGACTTCAACTCCCAGAATTCCTGAGCCAGCACGAGTCATAAAAGCGCCAAGGTTGACTACCCCTGGGTTAGACAGTCCATATTTTCACAAGACTCTGGCAGAGAATTAAGGTGAGCACTTGTAAATCAGTCCATTTGCTACTATGCCAAGTTATAAAAGTGTAAATCTGGCTGTAGTCTTTCCTTAATGTTACAAGAGCCAGATTGTCACACTATACATATAATGTATCAAGCAATCCAATATCAAATCAGCTCTTTTCATAAACCTCCCCTAGGCAGCTATTGATTTCTTTGCTGTGCTAGTTTATGACCTTTCATCAGTTACCTCTGGATTCTGAGGGGCTGGTAACCACTGTGTCTAGTTCCAGTCCAGATTCTCAGCAGTAGACTCTGCAATTAAAGAGCCTGCTAGTGCTGAGGTTTGCCTCACTGGCATCCAAGGTATCGGTTTAGAAAAAAATATGATTCATCTGATTTGGCTCTCAAACCTACGAATTAAGGAAGTATTAAATTAGGGGAGGTAACACTAGAATACAGAAATATCAAAATAGTTCAATAAATAAATAAAATTAAAATTATTAAAAAAAGGAATTCCAACCACAATATCTATCTATCGAAGATGACAGCAACAAAAGGACCTTAATTTCAAATATATGAAAATAATTTAAAATATAAAATACTGATAAAAAATTGGGCACTGAAGAAGCACAGTTCCTTTTGCAGATTAAGAAAGATCTTGGGATTCAGTCCCAGTTCTTGGAATCTTGAGACTAAAACTTCTTTTTGGAGATATGGAAAAATGTAATTCTGCTTCTTTGCCTTGAATATCCTTTATACAACTCAGAAATAAAAATTTGGATCATGGCTATTTTAAAGTAGTAATTTTTTTTATTGTTTGCCACCTATCTTGTTTCAAAATTATTATTACAATAGGACATATCTGCTTTATAATAATGTAATTTAAATGTCAATTGTTTTTCCTGATACAATTCTGATGACAGATAAATTGCATGACATTGTATCAATGGCCATTCCTGTAAGTTCAAATTCTTATCACACAGTTAAAAGCTTATGTGTATCCAGATGATTTATTTTGGAAATTCCTATTTCTATGCATCTTGTTAACTGTTGTAATCTTTCCTTTGTAGGCATCTTTTGCACTATTTCCCTCTGTACTTATGCAACAAGTATATCCTTTGACCTAAACCGCCTTCCCAAAATTATCTATGGTCTGCCTGATGATGTTGAACATGGATACAGCTGGTCTATATTCTGTGCATGGTGCAGTTTAGGATTTATAGTTGCAGCAGGATGCCTTTGTACCACTCACCCATTTATTAGCAGGACAAAGATTAGCCATCTAAAATCTATCATAGATTCTTCTGTATGACTTTTTTATGAGATACCTTTTTTTGTTTATAAGGCAACAGGAAGATATATAAGGGAGCTTAACACAGAATCCAAGCACAGACAAAACCCAAATCCTTTAAATACTGAACACTGACTTAGCAGCCAGGAAACACAAAAGATATTTATGCTTCCATGGTGGCTGATATATCAAGTTCAGACAGCAAAACTGTTGTAGAACTGATGGTAATTTAGCACAATGTATATGCACAAATGAAATGAAACTATTTCTACTTGAACAAGAAAACTGTGTTCATGTTTCAATTGCCATTTGCTGTCCAGAGTCATGAGGTTCATCTGAGTGGCTATATAAATGGCTTTAAAAAGAAAACTTGGTACGTAAGGTTAAAACAGCAAAAACACTACTGCCATATTATCTAGTTGGTAAGAATTTTTCCTTATTTTAATTATATTTTATATTATTTTTGACTTGTTAGGTGATACTTAGTCTTTATTAATTATTATAATTATTTTAGTAGTTACCAAAATGATGTATGGGAGAGGTTTGAAAGATTTCCTGTGCAAGAAATGAATGAATCATTTGTTTTTAGAAGAAACAGAAATAGGAGTTAGAGTAGAATGACTTCCCACTTTATGTAGGAAAAGTTATACAACCCAACGCCATATATAAAAAAGATAAAATGTATAAAATGGATTACAGCATTGGCATTATTGGAAACAATGCATATTATGTGTTTCAGGGGGTTTTTTTGTCTAAAAAGAATGGCATATTATCTGTTAATAAAATTCCTGAACAAGTGACTTGGATATGGCTCTTCTTATAAATAATACAGCCATAAATTACAAATGTTATTCTTTATTTGGTTATACCTGTTTCAATTTTCTAAATGCATTCCTGGATTTCTTAGTGACAAAACTATCTATCTGAAGTAGACCCTACATCAGCTCTTGCCTTCCTTTGCAGCAATTCCATGGTGCCACGCAAAAGGGGGAAAAAAGTACCTTTACATATCAGATTCATTCTCCAGCACAGGAGATGGAGAATCCACCAATGGGTTTGCTCTGTCTTCCTGCCCTTGAGACCATGTCAGCCAAACTTGTTGCACCCCCTGTTGGGCTAGGAGAACCCCAGTCTTGACTTGGTCTCCAGCCCTAAAAGACGTGTCAGGTTTGGCTCTCAAGTTCTGACAGGTATTGAGTTCTCCCATTAGTGGATTTTTCCCCCTCTCCTCTCACCTCCACAGTCTTAATTAACATTGATGGATTTTTTTCTCTGTTCCTCTCACCTCCACAGCCTTCTCAGCAGTGCTGGGACCAGCGCTGCTTCAGATCGGCTGTTGAGGGCTGAGGGGGGTGTAATTTCTTCCCTTCTCCTTCCCCAGGGCTCTGGGGAATTTTCTTAATCAGTTCCTTTCCCTCACCCCTCAATTTAGCTACATTAACGCTGCAGCTTGAATCTTCCCTCGGCTACCCAGGGAAGCTACACAAGCTATATGCTAGATGAAATTTAAATAAGCAATCTGGATAATATGAACTTGGAATAGCACTGTAAAATAAGAATATATGCACAAATATATATGCATATTCATATACAGTACATTCTCCCTCTCCCTTTCTCACACACACACACACACACACACACATGTAGACCGCTTATCCTGGGGCTTCACTTAGCAAGCAGCATATTGTATTTGCCCTTCAGAGTATAAACAGTAACATGCCTATTGAAAAGTTTGGGAGAGAGGGAGGGAAGGAGGGCAGTCCCACTCCCCTTCACCAGAGATTCCCTCCACCCACACAGGCACCCTGCAACCTGAGTGATGAGCTGGCCACCCCCCCTCCCGGCCATTGACTTCGCTTGTCAAAAAGTTGCAAAAGGTGATCAAATGACCCTGGGACACTGTGACCGTCATAAGTATGACTCAGTTGCCAAGCATCCGAATGTAAATCACATGACTCTGGGGATGCTGCAACATGTGAAAATGGTCATAAGTCACTTTTTCAGTGCCGTTGTAACTTCGAACAGTCACTAAGCGAATTGTTGTAAGTCGAGGACTACCTGTACTTTATCATTTTTTTCCTCTTTTTTTTGGTCAAGTTTTTGATACCTTGCTGGGCGACTGGTGGTACTCGGATATTGCCTTATCCTAAAAGTGGTACAATGAGTGAAAAGGTTGAAAAGCCCTGCTCTACGCCCCTTGTTTCACAAGGTCACCTTCCTGGTCGCTATCACGTCAGCCAGGCGCATTTCTGAGCTGGCGGCAGTATCGATCAGGGATGATCTCTGTATCTTCCACCAGGACTGGGGACAGGCACTTATATAATTTCTAATCCACCAAGTAGGTTATATAATTACTTGAATTAGACCAAATGTCTTTATTTTATTAGGAATGTTTGCATATTTTCTTTTTGCTTCTATCTTTCTTTCTGAATACAAATAAATGTACCTTTTATTACTAGTTAAATTATGAATTTGTGTAAAAAGAGACCTGTCCTCCAAAATGTTCTCAGTGTGCAAAAATACATGGATGCAAAATTAATCTTCTTAGATTCAGGTTTTTTTTTTTGAAGTTTTGTATTTTCAGAGACTTCCCATACAATTCTAGGAAAAATACTAAAAACAGAGTTTGGATTTTCTTGCTGCAAAGCACTGATTTCTGAAGCAGGATTCATTATGATTTTCAGGCACAAATCTGCAGTCTAATAACAATTAATATAAAAAGGACTTCCATTAATGGGGAATCCTCATCTCCTGGATCCATAACACAAGATTATGAAAAGCAACTGCCAATGCTCTGAATAATGCTCAGCAATGAACTGGCATCCAGGAAAGGTATTTCAGAAGTTTCTTCTGAATATCTTCCCAAAGAACCCTTATATTCTGCATGATTCCCATGAAGGCAGAATATAATATAATATAGTACAATGCACTATCTATGACACACCAAGCATGATTCTTGCCTAATATTGCAAAATGGTGATGTGTAAATGCCAAGAATTGATGCAAGACTATTATCAGCTACTTCAGAGAGTGCATCATATTGGTTATCTTGAGGACTGCCTTGAGAAATAATGTCCCTTAAAGTTATCTCACTGTTAATTATCTGGACTAGCAACCATGCCTCTTTCAGCTCAAACATCTAAATATAGTCCAGTGTTTTCAGTTACAGATCCTAATATAATCTTTTGGGATCTTGTGCTGTGATTGCTATGCAATTTTGACTGTCAACTCCATCAATGTATGTGTGTTTTATACATACCTGCCTGTTGTTGCTACCTCTAGATCTTTCAGGTTATTTTCTTGTACTTGCATATGAATGCATTTGTCTTGCCAAGACTAACTTCAAAGGATTCTATGAACACCAGAGAACCAAGATCTGCCTTTTTATAACTGAGGTGTTCTTTCCTTGCATCTTGAGATGAGGGGGAAACAGTACAACTAATACTTTCTTCTTTGGTATCTTGTTCAACTGATATCAAATCACTTTGTCTGCAATCAGTAGAAGATTCTGCAAAGATGGATCTCTCAGTCTGACAGCCATGGGCAATACCATTAGAAATACATTTATAGAGTTCTTGACTAAGTAACAGTACAACAGTCCCTCCAAAACAAAGCACCCTGAAAAACAATAGAGAGTAGTTAACTAAGATATTATTGCTTGGTTTCAATAATATTTATCATTTTATAAGAAACTTTCAGAGTATCTAGTAGTTTACAATCTCTCTATTTTTATCTTTACCTTTCTATATGGTAAGATACACCAAGAGAAAGCCTCTCAGTAAACATCTTGGTAAATAGATTTTAATATTAGGTTTCATAAAATTCCGGGGTTTTTTCCATATAGGCCAGTATTTTATTATATTTAATTACTGTATCCATTATTATCCAGCTGAAATAAATGTCAATGAGGATTTCTTGACTTTCAACTGCAATCCAATAGAAGAACCCCCCAAATTTTGATGGATCTTGGCATTTAAAAAACCTGATTGATCACATTTTCAGTGCCTGAAGTTACTGATGGTGCTGAAAAAATAACGTTATGGCCAATTTACACCCATTTACAACTTGTTCAGCATCCCTCAGTATTGTGATTGCCACTAGGCAGTACATGTTGTTCTATGCCTGAACTATTTTCTCTCCCCTTGTAAAATAGATATTTGAGAGGAAGAGATTGCAAGATAGTAAGCTGTTTGCTCCTCTACACATTGAAAACAATGTGATTGCACTGGCAGCTGCAGGCACACTATGCAGATAGTTTACAGCACTCATTCTTCCTTTCTAATCTCTTCGTTCTATGGGGGAGGGGAAGAATTTCTGTAGGTAATCTCTCTTTTGTCTGACCCTTTGCCTCTTGCAGGGCAGAGATTGGAGAGGAAGAGATTTCAAGAGAGTACTATAAGCTTTACAGTAAAAGTAAGAAGAACTGTACAACTGGATGCTTTTCTAAACGTAATAGTTTCAGGAATATATATACATAACAGTATCCTATACTTGGGGAGCTTAAGGCTACAGTCAATGTCCTGGGGAAAATAACAAGCATATTTTGAAAACATTTCCCCCCCATCTGAGCCGAATTAACTTTGTCAGGAATATTTCCTTTACTATATATTTCTCAGTATGTACCCTGTGACTTCTCGTTTACTACCAGCATCAGCAGAGTCCTGGTATACAATTTGATCAGATTCAGCCCTTCTGAGCTTGTTAGCATTTATCAACGATGTATTTTTTGTCCTATTTGAAACTATTATTTATGACGGATCCTTGGTGCTCTCTGAGCTTGGTTGTTTGTTGCAGATGTTCCATTACTAAACTAAGTAATATCACCAGTGCTCCAACCACTGATTAGAAACCAATGAAACGTCTTGAAATAAACAACAAAGCTCAGAGAGTACCAAGGACTCCTCATTTGACTCTAAGCTTCAAATATTCTCCTTTATCAGTACCATTACTTATGTAGGAAGATAGGTAATTACAATCAAGTTTCTATCTAGTTATGATGTGTATTTGCCTACATGTCATACACCAAATCTCCTTTTAATATTAATTCTTGAATTCCAGATAATTTGATTCATTTACCTTTCAAGTTCTTGAAAAACTCTGGGAAGGAACTTCATGTCTTCTGTTATTTTGAACTTTTTTCCAAATGGAATGTCTGTCAAAATGACATCAATACTTTCTGACAGGAAAGGTAATCCTGCGGAGATAAAGCACACTTAAAAGCACTTGAACTAAGACAAAATTATAACTTAAAAGATTGCCTGGGAATGAAAGTTTTAATCATTACACTCTTCTGCATTTGGAAGGAACTAAAAAAATATAACCAGGAAGAAACAGCCCATTGCAAAATATCATACAGTACATACTGACAGTTCTCAAAGGGAACTGCAATTATAAGGTAGAAATGTAAAATAATAAATCTAACAAAACATATTATGATGGAAGAAACAAGATTAATTAAGGGACGTGTGGATACGGTTTAAGTAAACTAACAGCAAAACATAAATCTTTGGCCCATACGGGTCCCAATATGGCCATGTATTGTAGCTCACTCCAAATGAGATATTGCCACTTTCTTCCAGGACATCAAAAAGCCAGATGATCAAGGGTCAGATGGCCTGCAACAGAGAACTTAGCCTTTAGCTCATAATCTGGCTTACTGTATACAATGTGTAGGCTTATGAATATGAAATTCAAAGATGTACAAATAAATCTTTATATAATATTTTCTTGAATGAACAGACTGAAAACAAGTTCAAGAAAGTCCATATCGTAAAAAGAAGATTGGTAATTATAGTACCCCCTAGAAATCTCTACCTAGTCTGGGTAACAATATTTTAATATAAAAAGAAAACATGGAACATTTACATAATTCTATTTTTAAGAGGTCCTTTAAAAGCCTCAAAGTTTACTGGCCCACGCATGGAATTTCATTGAGAAGGGATTTTATGTTAGGAATACTGTCCTGGATTCTATTTGGGCTCCTATTATTCTAGAACTCCCATTTATACATGGGGCAGAGACAGTATACTGTATGGGACTCAATTTTTGCCAATTCCTCTTTGTGTAGAGTTTCATAGGGTCCCCCAAATTTCTACAGGGCTACAGTGGGAATTAACAAACATAGTATTTCTTCATTTTGTTGCTGGAAGTATCACGTAGGCAGAACAATCAGCATTGTTAGGAATTCCCAGAACAGAATAACAGGAAACATTTCTGGAACCAAACTGTCTTCTTTTCAAATTAACATCTTCACAATTAGCATTAATAATTGCTAGGCAAAATGGAGACAGATAACAATTCATAAAGTAAATTTGGGCAACACCTCACTTCCCATGTACTGTATACTATTCCATTGTTGTCCCTAGTCAAAGAGATGTTAACATAAAAAACTTGCTTATCAAAGGCAAAAATAAGACCTGCTCATATCTTGATCAGAATTTGTTATCATAAATCCTCTTTAATTATCTGAAAAAACACTAGGATCAGTTCTGAACCTTAATTCTAAAGACACACATATTAAATCAAGTGCTTAAACTGCACAAAACAATTCTGGGAAAAAGAGAGTTTGTTACTTACATTCTAGATCTATAAAGAAAACCTTTGCAAGCCAATAAAGAATAAAGCAATACATATATCTAATACATATAACAATATATACATTGTTTAATTTTTATGTAATTTAACAAAGTGCTCTTGTTAATATTTACCAGTCACAGAAGATTTAAATAGTTCAATTTTATCTATCAGGCTTGCATCTCTAATATTTGAGTAGGCTCCTTGTAACTGTGAATCACTTATATCCGACCCAAAATAATACACATTCTGTAGAGGAAACAAACAATTATATTAATAACAAATTTTACACATTATTAAAATAGCCAGTCAGTGTTGGAAAATGTGAGTTGGAAGAAAATACTGTGAATCAAATTGATAGAAGTTAAAAAGCCTTTGATCTCCCCCCCCCCCCCTCCTCCCTTAACAGCCTTCTGGTCTGGAGTCAGAGAAACCTGTCACCACTCATAAAATATGTTTCCTTAAAGGCAATAGATCACTGACAGGCAGGAATCTGAAAAGGCCCAGGAATTTAGCACTTCTGCCTGGCCAGGAATATCTTTGCTGATAAAGAAGATAACAAACCAAATATTTCCTCTAGCCATAAAAGCTTTATTTTCTTGCTTTCTTATGGTCATAAAAATATATTTCACTCACACCAAACGCTAAAAAATGTATATAAATCTTGCTGATGTGCCAATCTGATGTCAGCTGTCCCATAAACAAGCTTTGTGGTGTTTCTGACCCAAATAAAACAGAGAAACTTCTTCCCAAGCAGCTGCTTTTTGCAACTTCTCTTCAGAGAAAGGAATATAGGGCAATTCTCACAACAAAATAACACAAATCTCCAAGGAAATAAAATCTGATCACATAGGCTACATGAAATGAAAGCTTTTAACTTTTGTTTGCTTTTCACAGTATCAGTGAAACCAGAGATAGGAAGGATCATAAATTGGAAATAGTCAAAGTCATTAATTCATTGTGTTTCGCGAAAGATCTCAAAAACTGAGAAAATGATTAATCTGGCTCAAAATGATTATATACTGATAAAATTTTTTTGACACAGATTATGTCATACTTAAGAAAATGTTAAGTCAAGTTATCCACCTATATTTATCTGCAGATAATATAAATATAAAAGGAAACTTAATATAAATTATTTCAATTATTCTGAAAGAAAAACTTATTCTTTTTTATGTCTTTTATTTCCAGCAAGGAAATTTTATAGTCCACACATAGAAATCTGTTAATTTATATCTGTAATCTTTAGATGTTATTTCAGCCTGTTTTAATTTGTAATAAGCTTGTTTTTGAACAAAAAACAAAAAGACTCTTTGACTCAAAAAATAAAGATGTGTCTAAGATCTCAGGAGATGTAAGTTCAAAGGAAGTTTGATACTCTGACTTCAAAAATTGTAAATTTGTCTACTGGTAACTGGTAAGCTAATAATTAAGTTAACCTGGAAGCTTTTTAGGAAATTTATGAACAAAGAGCAATAGTTGAAAGAATAATAGTTTTCTTATAACACAGTTAGTAATACAAATACTAATTACTTGGATTAGTACTTTAAGCTGAATCCCACAAAATTTCTAAGAACCATTTAGAAGATTGATTTTAATTGTGAGGACACTAGGACTTGTAATGCAAAGTAACAAAAAAAAGGTATTTCTTAAAAGAACAGAACTTACAGGCCATTCAGTTGCAGCTTCCAAAAGTATTGTACCTAGACCACACATAGGATCCAATACAAATGCCCCAGCCTGAAAAGAGAGGGAAAAACCAATTCAATACAATCTATACGTTATAGGTAATTGCTCCTTGGTTTGAAAAAATGTACAGCATATACTATAAATTAAGCAAGCAAAAGTTAGATTTGACAGTTAATACTTTTCTCCATCTACACAGCACATTTGAATATTTACCTTCCTTTTCATATCTTTCAATAATCCTTATAGCAATTTTATAGTAATTATCTCTGTATACACCATGGAGATTAAAAACCAAGAGACAATAGACAATTTAATTTGATTTGAACTGCTCACACATTTTTGCATATTTATTAAGAAATTAAGTCCCACTGAATTTAAGGAAATTGCAAACCATGCAGCTCTCACCTACTTTAAATGCTTCAAATGCTCCTATAAAATTCCCATAATAGTTTCTTAGTAACCAGAATGGTTATTTTGCTCATTACCTTGATTTCAGCAAGCGATGTCATAGCCCAAGCAATGGTAGATCGCAATCCAGCAGTTTTAATATATGCCCGACTTGCCAAGGGAAGTCTGCAAATAATAGATACACTTAAATAAAAATAAGAACATTCAATGCACGTGTACAATTCTAACACAATGTGTCAATAATGACATGCTTCTCTTCAGGATTGTTTCCTTTCATTCTCATCTTTCCCCCAATATACCACATTCTATGTCTCTAAATTCCAACAGCCACTTAGAGTTATATGGATACTGAGTACACACAATCTATATTTGCAGTGTTTTAAACAGTTCTTTGAGGGGGACTTCTTTTTAAATTTATTTCTGCAAATTCTGACACTGCTTTTTTTACATGTTGACAATTGTTCCCACCTCTACCAATCTATGTTTAAATGTCAATGAATAAAACATTACATACCCTAGGGAAATATAAATGTATAAATGTTTCCAGTACGACGTTCCAAGTTATTTATACTTTTATATGACACAGAATGCTACAGTTTTACCATGTTAAACATTTAATTATTGAGAACAAAAACCATTCCAATCATTTTTGGGGGGAGGAGAATGTTTTTTTGGGAGGAGAATGTTTTCTATTAGAAAAGTCAGTATTTATAGAGAAATAAGGAATAATAATTTGTAATGTCATCTACCTGAATAGAGGGATCCCAATCACAGAATAAATATCATTTAGATGCACAAAGATCTGTAAGGGAATGAAAATTTACAATAAAGAATTACTTGCAAATTGAAAAAATAATAGGATATCTCAGTCACTTTTTCAATATTTATTTATTCTAAAAAGCAATCTCATCCTTAAATGCATATAAGTATTATATCTATATGAAATATAATATAGGGATACTGTATAAGACATAGTCCAAAATTGAGATCACTACTTCTGCTTTTCGATCAGTGCAAACACAAGTAATAGAGATATCCAAGAAGAAGAGAAAAATGTACAAAACCCCAAATTAATACTGGCCAAATATTTTTGTCCAAAGAATTTAACTGGTAGAAATGTTCTACTAGTGACAGCTACAAACTATTTGCAAATCTTGCTGCCCATACAGAATATCCTCCACCAGAATTCAGGACAGTGAAAGTAAGTTCAATGAATTAAATGGTAGATCCTACAGGTAATGTGGAAGTATTGTCTAGATGTCATCTTTAAGGTTTGCCACTTTTCAAATTCTATCTATATCCCTTATTTTTAGAGCACTGTTTACTTTGTCTTTTGTTTTTAGATTTCTGTAATTTTTTCAGATTTCAGTCATGATTAGGTTCAAAGGTTTTCCTCTCTAATAAGTTTATATTTCTTTTAACATTTTCAAAAAATTGCACTCTTATTTTTTATTCTTTCTCTAATTTTACAGTTTAATAAAATTTGTTGAAGTGTCCACACCTTGTGCTTTTTCTCAATAATATATTTTGTCTATTCTCTTACATCTTTTTTATGTTTAAGATTCCTCCCCTTCTGATTTTTGTCATGCCTCTCTTATACTGCTTTGCAGGAATATTTAATTTCCTTTTCTTTGCGTCAGAAAATATAAATATTTTTAAAAAGACTGGATGGCCGTCTTTTATGAACATAAAGCAGCATATTTTCTCAATCACCTGAAGCAGATGATTTTTATGGTATTTTTTGTTATTACTCCCAAACAGCAAATGCAAACTTTTTATTTAAATTCCAAATCTCCTTTTCTTTTACCTGATGATAATTTAGACAGGTTATGTTGCAACTAGGAACTCGCAGGGTTTTTTTTAACTAAAAAAGCTTGGATGGGATTATATCTATCCATAGGGTGTCTTTAGTATACTGGATCTGCAATTCTATACCCACTTCTTGAGGAATAAACCCTACAAAAATCATTTAAAATTTATTTCTGAGTAGATCTATATGGGATTAATCTGGGAGAGAACCCTTGCTTCAGGCTATGACTGTTCACAATGAAACAAGACAGCAATACTTCCCCACTACAGATAGGCTATTGATTGTTTTCACAGGAACGTATAGATATCAAAATATAAGGAAGCTAAATTCTACAAGTGTAACATAAGATTTCATTTTTATTAACAAGAATACATATAAAAATATCCTCCAGTCATATTTCAGAGACTATTTGATATCTGAAGAAGGCAAAGCCCAAACCTTCTAACAATTCAACTTGGATTATTACCTCTAAATCAGGATTTCTAAGATTTGCTTTCCATCCAAAATTCTTCATAAGAGCTATTCCGATAATTTTTCCCAATTCCTGAAAAAACAATTACAAATCAGACATGAGAATTATTTGGGTAGGTAGCATATTATGCAGATTCTTAGAATAGGAAACAGCAAAGAAAATAGTTATGCTGAATATTATAGAAGCCATAAGACGTATTTTATATCCCTACTTTATGCATGTTTACTGAAATCAAGCCATCCAAGTTCAATTACTTTTATTTCAGTTTATCTTGTTATGAAAGGGGTTTTTTTTTTAAAAAAAGCTCTGACAGCAAAACATCTAGCAAGTTATTTTTATTTTATATTTTATGTGTACACACACATACACACACACACACACACTGGGAAAGATTTCAAAATGATAGTACTGACATTTAATTTGTCCTCCATCTCTTTTTGACAATTAAGAGGAATTTCAAAAGATGGCATAGAAGAGTAAGTTACAGCTGCTTAGCTTTTAAGAACACAAAATGTCCACCACCTTCAAGCAGTGCTATTTTGTCTATGTTGCTGTCATTCACTAAATATAATTATGAATTATGCATAAAGAGTAAATTAAATATTCTTTCTGACAATTCCAGAATAATCTAGAGAGAGTACAATTATTAAGAAAATTAACTGTTTTGATAGCAATTTTCAAATGGATGTACAGGTAGTCCTTGTTTACTGACCACTTGTTCAACTATTTTTGAAGTTACAACAGAACTAAAAAGAGATTCAAAACTGGTCCTCAAGGTTGTGGCCATTGCAGCATCCCCATGGTCATATGATCCGGATTTGGGTGCTTGTCAACCATTATACATTTATAATTGTTGTAGCATCTCATGGTAATTTGTATGCTTCACAGTTGGCTTCAGGACAAATAGTCAATGGGAAAGGCAGCAGGAAGTTAAAAGTGACAGTCATGTAATGTTTCATTATGAGACTGTGTTGCTTGCTGACAGAGTTGCTGGTTCTAAATGTGGTTGATAAGGTGTTTTTTTTTTTAAAAAAATGTTATTTTGAATGTAATAAATGTATTTTTCCATGCAATAGAACAGGGGTGTCAAACTCAATTTCACTGAGGGCCGCATCAGCATTGCAGTTGCTCTGGGGGGGGGGGGGGGCGGGTGTGTGTGGCCAGAGTGGGTGCAGCCTACTGGGTAGGCGTGGATGGAGTGGGTGTGGCCTACTGGGTGGGCGTGGCCAGTTCTACATCATTCGCATCAAGGGTGCCTATGGGGGCCTGGGCAGGAGTGGGACAGATCTGAGGGTCTCTGGCAGAAGGGAGTGGGACCGGGGCAAGTGCCAAGATGGCCACCACAAAATTGTACATTGGCTCCCACTGGCCTGGGCCAGGGCCAAGGCAGCGGGGGCCGTTCCCTGTTTCCAGGATGGCTTCGCGGGCCACATGAAACCACTTTGCGGGCCGCATCCAGCCCCTGGGCCTTGTGTTTGACATGTCTGCAATAGAATATGTAAACTGTATGTACAATGAATTGGCAGCCATTTCCATTGTGCAGTTGAATATACTCTTAAACACAAGAATAGCTTGTCACATATATAATTGCAGAGAATTAACATTGTGAATTAGCATGTTTAAAAAGAATAAAATCTGGAAAACACAGCATATCGTGGATACTTTTTGGCCTATAGAATTGTAAGAGATTTAGATTCTAAATACATCAATTTGTTCCCTACATATTACCCTTCAATTTTCATGAAGCTTAGCAGCTCCTGAGCTTTCAAATGAAGAGTCTTTTACATACCTGGGCAGTAAATAATTTTGCAAGTATTCCACTACAACGACATGATACTCTGAAACTAAAATAACTATCACAAACAATAGTTTGGTCTTGGATAAGTTCAGGAGTGTTTTCTAGAAAAAGTCTGCTCTGAGGCAATAAAATGTCTTTACAAACATTGTGTGTATCACATTTTTGCTGATCTTCAATTTGATTTTTAATAGTATCTGTCTCTAATATTATTTGCGTTTTTTGCTTTTCATTTTCAATATGTTTTTCCTCTTCCAATTTCTGTTTTTTGGAATCTGGGTATTCTTGATAGAAGTTTAGTTGCTTTGCCACCTGATCGTAAAGACTTCTCCAGACAGCAATTGTATGAAGCCAACATCTGGGATCCTCATTTACAAGTTTTTGAACATCCTGGATTATTCTTCCTGAAACAAAATAGTAAACGACCATACATTTTATCATATCACTTAACATCTAAAAACAAAAGACAAGATTTCCACTTAGATTCCATACTTTTAATGCTTCAGTTATGTAACTAACCAACTTCTTTCTTTGTAAATTTGATAAATTCACCGGCATGCCTGTATGCCTCCTAATTAAAATAATACACAAAAAAACTTTTGTGTAGCAACAGTTTTTAAGCCAATTTAAACTAAAATCCAGAGCAAAATGAATGAGAATACGTCCCCCCTGAATTAGAATGATCACTTAATTTTAAAATGCTAGTTGAAAGAAATTGGTATTAATCTGTTCAGAAGAAAATAGAATGTCTTCTTCATTCTCTTCTTCCAAAACTTTTGATAACCCTTTTCAAAATCCTCAGAAAGAAACTACTTTCTGAAGAGGTAGATTTTGTACTGGAGCTCACAAATCCAAAAGAGTACTGTATGTTCCTTCCAAGGCATCCCAAGCAACATTTTAATTTCATGACTATCTACTTAGTAAATGAAGCCTAGACATTATTATTTTGCATGCAAAGCACTAAACAAGCATCATACCTGAAAAGTAGTTGGGAATGAAGCACCTAACTGAAAATTAATGCATTCTTTTAACAAAGAGAGGAACACAAGATCATAGAAGACTCTTACCTTTATTCCCACAGAAGGAGAGTGGAGGACATTTCTTCAGCAGCAAAAATAATCTTTCAGCCGACTTTAATTTCTTCAACATACTCAGTTCAACACTGGTACTGAAGAAAACTTTTCCTGCTACATATTCTACCTTGTAAAAGAATGCATACCAATAATAAATAAAACTGGATATATATTTGAAAGTTGATTTAAAAAATAATAATATTACCCTTATTAATGGATTAATACAAACAGCTGACTTTGTTTATAAAATGCACTGGGTACTATGAAAAGAGGCAAAGAGGGATGCTTGTGTTTGCCTGATTCCATTTATCTTCTGCAATGCTTCCCACAGGCAGCTGGTGATCAATGTCCCTTTAGCAGTTTAAATGACAATATAACATGAGAGTGTCTCCTGTTGTCTGTTTGCACAAAGATTTACTTGACATAAGACAGTGATGGCGAACCTTTTAGAGACTGAGTGCCCAAACTGCAACCCAAAACCCACTTATGCATCGTCGAGTGCCGGGTGGGTATGGCCCATTGGCTGGGCGTGGCCCATTGGCTGGGCGTGGCTGCTGTGGTAACGGCAGACTGGGTGGGACTAAAAAGTTCAATCAATTCCAACTTTGCAAGATCTTTTTTTTTTCCACAAGAAGTTGAAATTGGCTGATTGAACCTTTTTTTTTTTGCATACGGCGGCGGCGGCCTAAAGCAAAAAGGTTTTATAAAACCCAGCTGAAGGCCTAGGACTGGGATGCGTGCCCACAGAGAGGGCTCTGAGTGCCGCCTCTGGCACCTGTGCCATAGGTTCGCCACCACTGACATAAGACATCTCTTTTTCAAATATTGGCAGCAACTATTCATTTTATTATTTATTAATAGTATTGTTTTACTGCCTGTTATCACCAATTTATATATATTGCATTTCTAGACTGCCCTTCTCCTTCAAATTTCTAAGTATCTTTTCTTAAAGTGTTGTTCCTTGCCTTGAGAAACTTAGATTTTGAAAAGATAATGTGTTCCCTTTTAATATAGAATATAATTAGGTTGCACATTCTTTTCTCTTTGATAATCATAAGTGCTACTTGTTGAACAATTATCTGACTGCTGGCACAATACAAAGCAACAGCCTATAACTGTGAGATGAGGGCTCACATTATGGAATGTTCCACATGAAAAAATCCCTACAGTTTTTGAAATTCTGTATAATATTCTCTATGGAGTAAAACTGTTGTTACACAGAAGTTAGTTCTGAACTAATATGCACAGAACTGAACATGCATAAAGCTCTAAGTCAGGCCCTCCGCAAATGCCTGGATTTAATAAAAACGTTTTTTATCACTTGCTATAGACTGGTTTCTTATTTTTCAAGCATCCTGTGATAAGTCCCATAATATGGGAAATTAAAAGGTAGATAGTTTTTCCTACTGAAAATTATTCTAAACTCAATTTAAGTCTTAGACAACAAACCAAGCAATGGTGATCACTAATGTAGCTGTTACACTAGAAAGATGAAATTATCTCTTGGTGCAAGCAAAAAATAAATTATCATATAGATGCACACTGTTACATAGATAAGAGAAGAATCTTCATCCCTGAAAGCAACAATAGTTCTCACTGAACTAATCAAAAACTTGCAGTTTACCTACACAAATATCACAGACCACTTTGTTTGTTGTCATTTATTCCAGCAAAGAACTCTTGCCCTTTCAATAGCTACAATACATCCAGGTATTCCAGGTTGCCTGCATAAAGGAATATCTAAGTTCCTTTCCCTGACATCTGCCACTTAATTATTAAAAGCTCAAGAACTCATGATTTTAGAACCCAGATTTTGCACATGTGGACCAGTAACGCAAATGATTATAAACTCGGCCTAAATGTCACAAGCAGTTAAAAATGGGATTTCTAACACCAGATTGAAGTGAGATGTGGTAAGATGTAACAGAGGTGCAGATGAGTTTAAACTTAGTCGCGGCACGAGAAATGTACGGAGAATTACATTGGGAC
The DNA here is from genome assembly GCF_001527695.2 of Protobothrops mucrosquamatus. Taxonomy (NCBI): domain Eukaryota; kingdom Metazoa; phylum Chordata; class Lepidosauria; order Squamata; family Viperidae; genus Protobothrops; species Protobothrops mucrosquamatus. Next base: position 92,238 of record NW_015386947.1, read on the forward strand.
GCCAAACCGCGCGGTACGACTTTTGAATAAACATGGCTAAGTGCACGAACTGGTCTTCCGAAGCAGCGAGCGTACAAACGAGCAATTGACCCAGGCTTTACCTCAATGCAAGACCGCTATCGCTGCCTCCCTCTCCGTATAGTTTTTGCGGCGAGGAAAGCAAGCTACTAAGCCGTTATTTTATCGACCGAGCCCGGCGCGGCCTAAGGAGTGCGGAGCCGCTCACCTGAGTGGCGCCCAAACGAGCCTGTACTTCTTCGATGAGGAAGGGCTCCATCCCGCGTCCCGCCGTGCAAAAATAGCGACTGCAGCGGCGAGCCTCTTTCGGCCTCTCCCGTTTCCCTCCGTCAGCCATTGCGGCCTTGTCGCGGGAACAACCGGTGTCAACACCCACCCACCCCGCTACGTCGACGCTTCGTCCGCTTTCCTCCCTAGTTGCGGAGGGGACGCCGCTGAGAAGTTTGCCTCCTGCAGGCAAAGACGCTGCTTCCCGAGTTGCCTTGTGTTTTTGGCGCTGGGCCATCCTACCTTTCCAATGGAGAGCGGCAAACTGCATTTGGGGATGATATTATTATTATTATTATTATTATTATTATTATTATTATTATTATTATTATTATTATTATTATTATTATTATTATTATTATTATTAATTGAATTTATATACCGCCCTATCTCCCTTACGGGACTCAGGGCGGTGAACAGGCGATAATAAAAACCACGATAAATATATGCAAGTTTGTGTTCTAAAATCAAATTAAATAACAGGCCTGCTCTAAAATACCCCATACAAAACCCCCACTAAAACATAATCAAACTACACCAGGCCGGCTGCAGGAATAGATGGGCCTTCAGGGCTCTCTCTTGAGAGAGATTTAGCTATTCTGCCTCTGCGCTTTTAACATGCGAAATCTAATTCCTTTTTTTAAAAAATAAAAAGTAACTGCTACTCAGTCCAATAGCATGGCAACGCCACCTTAAAGGCGAACTGCGACCTTTCCCGTCAGGAAAAAATCAGGAGAGCAGACTGGTGAGGTGTGAGCTTAGGCTGGCCTTTTTTTTAGCGCTAGGGAGAACATTTTGGAAACATCATTCCACCTCCTATTCAGATCTGATGAAAAGTATTTTGTCACCCATATTGTATCAAATTCATCTCAAGGAAATAGAAATGCATGCCTACCAGGTAGGGGCACCTCAAAATTCTGCCTTAGGCTCAGTGCTCAACATCTTCAAAAATGATTTAGATGAGGGGATAGAAGAGGAAATCATCAAAGTTGCTGATGACACTTAGCTGGTTGGAATTGTGAACACTTTGGAACATAGATTCAAGATTCAGAAGGATCTTGATAGACTTGAACATTGGACCCTATCCAACAAGAAGCAGTTCAGTAGTGAGAAAAACAAAGGTCCTGCATGCACATAGGCAAGAAGAACCAAATGTATAGATACAGAATAGATGGTACCTGGCTCAGAATAGATGGTACCTGTGAGAGGGATCTAGGGGTCTTAGTGGGCTCCTTAAGTATGAGCCAGGAGTGTGCTGACCTGCCAAAATAGCCAATGTAGTCCTAGAGCATGGGTGTCAAACTCGCCGCGTCATGTGATGTGTCGCAATGTATCGCAACTTTTTTTGCATTGCCGGAGCTGGGGTGGGTGCGGCCTCCGTATGATGCAACCGGCCTGTGGACTGGCAGTTTGACATTCCTGTCCTAGAGCATCAAGATCTTACAAAGACGTGATAGTGTCAAGAATGAATGGAGGTTGAGTGAATATTGGTTGAATACAAAATGGAAATGTCATTTTGAAAGAAGTATTTTGAAATGGTTTGGTCACATGGAGAGACTGAATGCAGATTGTATGACAACTGAGAGAAAGGGGAAGACTAAAAATAATGTGATTAGATTATTCTCACTGTTAGGAAATGTCCTAACACAAATGTCCTAGTAGATGGAGTTGAGAACCTCAAAAAGAAATTTAAGGGACAAAAGGAACTTTGAATCTGTGGAGGTGGTAGAAGTATAAAAAAACCTAGAGGGATATAGTGAATAACTTGGTATAAATTACATTTAGAAAGAATTTTTCTCTTTTCTCTCTTTTTCTCTTTCTTGCTTTATGAGTCAATTCCTTTGAATTCCTGTTTCATACTTTTCTGTACTTTGCACAAAAGTTGCTTACTTCAAAATGGAACAGTATGAGTATGTATGTATGTAGATTCCAGGTTACTGGCCTTCTTAATAGAGTATCTCTCTGCCCCAGCTTGGGATATGTATTTTACAAACATTTCCTGATCACCTCATTGAAGTCTTTCCTGCAGGCAGCAAGGGTTTTTCTATTTATATTGTATTATACCTGAATCAGTCTTTTACTAGATATATCTGTGAATATTGTTGATTATGATTTTATTTTCTTGGTTTTAAAGTTAAGTGGCATGTTGTTTTCTAAAAAAGAATTAGTAATCTTCTAAATAAAATAAATAAGAAAACACTTTGTATTGGTGCATGGATTTTGTATACACCCATCAGCATGAATTTCTTTATATTTGTGTCCTATTTTACATAGGCCTATTCATACAAGCCAAGGAATGAAGGCAACTATTGGCTATCCTTTTGAAATTAATGAAGCCTTTCCAAGATGGGACACTACGCAGTTATGTAGACATACGACTAGCAGACTAAAAATTGAGTTTTGAAAATGAAAAACTAGCATATGTTATAGTTTATAACCACTAGAGGGTACTATTGCCATTTGATTTCCATGTTCACTCCTGCTGATAATGAGCAAAAATGCTCAATAACTCATTATCGGAATCTTGGCTTCTGTTTAGAATAATCTCACATCATTGGCTAGAAGGATTCTTTTGCAACTAATCTACAAAAATGATCACATGGGATGAAATTTGTAAAAAAAAAAATGTAACACTTCATATCCAGACTGAATTACATAGACTGGCTGGATTTTCTTGCCTTTTTAAAATGTACTTCTTGACTAATTCTAAAAGTGGGGAGGTGAAATTTGAATCTGGCCTTTCCGCCTGATACTTATGGATCAGAGCAAAATATTTAATAAACACTACTACATATCAAAAAATTTAGTAGGTGATTGTTTTGGTTTATTCTTTGATGAAAATAGATATTGTTTTATCTAAGTGAATGTATATTTCTGAGTGTCTATTTTCTGCAAATACCAGGAATGGAACTGTAACCACTGGCAAATATGAAAGAAAAATAATTTGGGTAGTACTAAGGGAAAAAAAAGATGAAGTGAAGAGTTTTTCATTTGCCTTGGATGATCTTTTCTTTCATTTTTCAACTGGAATTTAAAAGATTGGGATAGTACATTAAGTTGTCAAGTGGGGTTTATGGGGTGTTTGATAGATTGGGATAGTATACTACTTGTCAAGTGGGGTGTATAGGGCAGTGATGGCGAACCTTTTAGAGACCGAGTGCCCAAAAACTGGCTTTGCCCCCGCTCCACCCCCTGCCCCGCCCCCGCTCTGCCCCCCATCCCCCCCGCCTGCCCACAGGACCACTCACCACCTCCAGGGCCTGCCGCAGATCGCCCAGGCAGCCCAGCAATGCTATGGAGGCCACACCTTCTGCCCACGCCCTGCAGCATCAACTGCATGATGGGGTGTGAGGACAGAGTCTTGTCTACGCTGCCTGGCTGCCATGTCCTTGGCTGCGCTGCTCTGTGTGGGCCACGCTCGAGGACGACTCTCCTTCAGGGGGGCTGCTGGAGAGGAGAGGGTTGTGGGGGAGGCAAGGCTGGGGCAATGGCACGTGTGCCCACAGAGAGGGCTCCGAGTGCCGCCTCTGGCACCCGTGCCATAGGTTCGCCACCACTGGTATAGGGTGTTCAGGGAAGTGTAACACCTCTGGTGGAGGGACCAGGCCACACTTTTCAGGACTACCTGTTCACCTTTGGTCCCCACTTGGCACTCAGGTCTCACCTGTGGCTCCAAGTAGCTGTAATATGTGCAGTGGCCACATCCTGGTAAACCATCTCATCAGACAGGCAAAACCAGGTGAGGGTAGCTGATGGTTCTTCAATTTTCTGTGAGATACTAGATTTGTCTATCCACTTGTGTGAATACTAACCTTAGCAGATTGAGTAGAGAAGACTGATCAACCATTGGTCAAGCAGAGAGGCCCAGCAGTGTTGTGGAGCACTAAGAGCCTAATAAGACACTGACAACCTGGTCATCCACTGTAGCAGGAGAAGTCTCCAACCATAATGTTTCTCCAGGCCGCTGGATCAAGGTCTCTTCTGCCAAGAGTGGCACTATCCCTATGCAATGGCTGTTCTACTTAAAGCTCAATTGTGCACAGTTTTCTGTAGTGCAATGCATCTACAAGTCATCTGCAAATCCTATCAGTCCTAATTTAATTCCTTGAGTCCTGCGGCTTGAGGAATGGCAAAGCAACAGGTGGAGATGGCCACTGACAATTGTAATCACAAATCTGCATGTGGACGATTCTCGGACCAGTGGTTGTTTGTCTCTGTACCCGGGGAATCAGAGATATTCAGCAGCATCCAGGGTGTCTCGGCAGCCCTTCTAAGATAGCATTGCCCATCCTTGCATGAGGAGTAGAGTTAGAAAGGCACTCTAAAAATTGCCTGCTCCACAATAACATTTGGCTAGTTAACCGCAGCTAGTAGATCATCTCCCCCTAGTAGTTGAGAATCTGGAAAAAAAGAATCAAAACTCATTTGAAATGTGCATACTTTGCTTGATAAGCAGCCCTCTTCACTTTGCTGCACTTAGTGAGACCAGGCTTGCAGATGAGGCTTCAGTACAGGAAGTAGTAAGTGGATATACATTTTTTGGAAAGGGAAACCAAAGGGAAAGGATTCATGGAGTAGGTTTTGCAATCAAAACTGCTTTGCTGAACAGCATTCCTTCTTTACCCACTGGAATAAATGAATGCATCATGAAGTTCTGCTTTCCTCTCCGCAAGCCTGGTATATCATAATTGTTATGCCTACACACCAACTCTCCCAAGTCCAGACAAAAACAAGGAAGCTTTCTACGGGGACCTGCTAGTGGCAAACTAGTTATTCTGGATGGCTTTAGTGCTAGGGTGGAAACAGACAGCAATATTGGGATGGAGTCCTTGGGAGACATGGGATGGGAAAACAAACTAGCAGCAGTTTGCTGCTTCCGGCAAATGTGCCAAGCATAACCTGTGCATCACTAACATTATGTTCAGACTTGCAAATAAGTACATATCAAGCTGGATGCAGCAAGGTCCAAACATTAACACCTACCTGATCATGTC